>NW_026945577.1:993042-995542 GCF_034702125.1 Engraulis encrasicolus | reverse complement strand
ATCCGCGAGGACACATCGGTGAGCCCATGCTACTCAACTAGGATGCTGAATTTGGCTAGCCAATGCTACTCCACTGAGATATTGAGTTTGGCTAGCTCATGCTACTCAATTAGGATGCGGAGTTCGACTATCTCAGGTTGCTAAACAAGCGTGCTTTGGAGTGCCAAGGCAGGTTAACAAGTGATGCTCTGGGGGTGCATATCTCGAAAGCGTAGTTGTTGGCAGTTAGCAACTAGGGTAGTTGCCAATGGGAAATTGCATTGCAACCAACAAAAGTAGCTACCGTAGTTAGCAACTACGCTTTCGGGAAATACATCCCTGGCATACCATAACTACTTAACTTAAAACATGCTTTTGGTAGGCCGAGGCAGGTCAGTAAGAACACACTGGCAGGCCATGGGCACTTGTAGGTTAGTCTACTTAACGACAAACTGGTGAGCCATGACTAATAAAAAGCCATGGCTAAAAGGGACTTATTTCAATTTTAATTTTATTAAGGATACCCCCTTGAGACGAATCACATCATTTTCAATGGGGTCCTTTGGTTAGTGGTTAACCAAAGCTAGGTTAAAATTGACAACTTGGTTAACCAATGCCATCTCAAAAAAATCTAATTGGTAAATGTGGGCTACCTGATAAAGGACCCTTTGGCAAGTCAAGGCAATTAATCCATTCTTAAGTTAGCTAGAGTAGGTGCAGTACCACCATTAACTTTGATGCCCATGATGGCATTTCAGGTTTGATATAAAATAAGCAGGTTGGCACACACACACACTCACTGACAGACATGCCCACTCACACACAAGACTACACACACACACTAGCCTGGCTGGCTGGCTGGCTCAGGTCTCGCGACAACGCCTCTGGATTTGTACGTACAGTCCGAGCATGCTCAGATGCAGGCTACATGACACATGGAGGTAGGGTCGCAAACACACACGTCTGACATATGGTCGTATATGGGCATACACACAAACCACTACTTACGTAAGGACCACACACACACAGACCTCGAGTAGAGTCAGAGTGTGAGGAGGGGATGCGGGGTGTGTGTGCAGAGCGGGTTCGAGAGAGCGCCCCCTCTCTGGCAGCTATGGCTAATGCAGCTCCTATTTAAACTAAGGAACTGACCTCAACTCAGCTGCAATGGAACTCAACAGCACAAACTGTTTTATACAACTCCGTGTGAAACTGGGCGTGTGCGTGCCTGAGTGTGTGTGTGTTTGTCAGTCTATGTGCACTTTGTTGTCCATGTTCAATATAGATGTGGAGTGTTCTTGCTTTTTTATTGGTGTAAATCAGTCGATCTATTTATTCTCTGTGTGAAACTATGCATGTCATTCTATGTGCACATTGTTTAGGATGCCTTGAGCAGTTCTAAATGCTATGTTGTTGTTGCCTGTGGTTGGTATGGATCAATGTGTCTGTGTTTGAGTGTCTATTAAACAAATAACTCCGCCTTTGAGTGTTGTTTTGTGCAAGTAGACATACAGGGATGCATACTTAAATTGGTTTGAGCTAATATAGCATGTCTACCAAGGTAAGTGTAAGTATGTTTATGTATAGTGTATGTGTATACTATGTGTGTGTGCATGTCCTGTCCCATAGTTGAGTGAGGTCAGCATTATCTGGCACCCCGAGCTGGAGACGATTAAAACCACAACCAATAAGAGACAACAGGAGACTCAAAATCACGAGAACGAGGAGGCAGGAGAGGAGAGGGGAGTGGAGTGGAGGGTTCAGATCGGGTCGGGTTGGGGTGTCGGGTTGGACAGGGGAGTTTGGGTTTTGGGTGGTCAGGTAAGGACAGGTACATCGTACAGGTACAGGTACAGGTACATTGTACAGGCAGGGCTCTAAATTAGTTTTTATTTTTTAATCGCCAGCCAAAATGGCTGGTAGATGTTAATCTTACTAGCCAAACACACTCTCTTGGTAGAAAAGACCAACTCAGGTCAACGTGTGCAAGTAAGTTGGTCTTTTCTACCAACCAGCCAGACTGAAATTTCACCAGCATTTGGCCAGCTGGCAGGTGTTAAAATTTAGAGCCCTGCGTACATCGTACAGGTACAGGTGTGCATCTTCAGTACCAGAGAGGATCCCTGCGTGGGCCCGACGGGAGGCAGATCGTGGTACATGAGCTCGGCGGCGCGCGCCCAGCCGCAGTGCAGCAGGTTGGCCAGCAGAGGGGGCGGCAGCTGAGATCCGGCAGGAGGAGGCTCCAGGAAGGCGGTCTGGCTCGGGGGGTGTCCGGCGTCCAGGGTCCCCCCAGGAAGGCCCTCGTAGGACGGGTGCGGCAGCGGGATGGCCTGGGCTGCCGAGGCGTCCATAGAGGGGCGGTGTTGTGCCAGCAGCAGTGCAGGTGGCATGGCCGCCGCCGCCGTCGTTGTCGAGGAGGGGGGAGGTGGGGAGTGGAACTCCGAGGCATCAGAGGACGCTAGCGAGTCGCTAGAGGGTTCCATATCGGGGCTGCGCTCCTTAGCGTTGCCGGGGTGATGCA
>NW_026945577.1:983042-988042 GCF_034702125.1 Engraulis encrasicolus | reverse complement strand
TGACACAGATTTCTCCAAACATGCCGCAACCGCAGCTGCAACATCATTCCTCCAAACTGATGCAGAGACTAGATCCTCCACTAAAGGTCGGACTAACGGTCCCTCTCCACTCCCTTAATGTCCTGGTCTCTTGATCCTCTTTATTCCAACTGTAAACAAATTATTATTATTCTATAAAAAATATTATTTTTATCATTATATATTATTACATTACCCTTAGCTTTATCTAAAGCGAGTTACAGGGTTAATTTACAGGGTATTGGTTACAGTCCCCGGAGCCATGTGGGTATAGGTAAAGGTATATTCTCAAGGGCACTTCAGCCACCATGGATGGTATGGGATTCGAACCAGAAACCTTCCGATTCTTTCCAAGACGTTCTAATCATTAGGCCACGTTTAGGTTTAGGCTGCCCTGAATTCCAACAGACCCCGACCCTGCCTCCATCCACCCTCTCTCTCTCTCTAGCCATTAAACTCTTACACTCCATCCATTCACCCTCCTTTCCCACCCTCACAACAGCCTGGGAACTCCCATACTGCCTTTAGTTCTACACAATCGTTTCGATCTGAAAGACAGTCTGGCGAGGATGACTCATAACGTCCAAGATCATGGTACCTGTGTCATAATGGCCAAGCATTCCGACCTTAACAGTTTCTCTGCCCAATCAGAGAGCAGGGCAGTGTGTCATAATAGCCAAGTATTCTGCCCCCTACGGAATTTACAATAGGGAACTCCCCAGACCTAATCTCACTTGTGATTAGGTCTGGTGTTAACCAGGCAACCCTCACAACAGTCTATCTCAGGTGGCCAGTGCAATGCGGAGCCAGGTGTCTATGTGCATGACGTTTCTGTCTGTCTATTTGGCAGTGTCCTGGGTCACCCATGTTTGGGGGATTTAGGGGTTTGGGATGGGGGTTCGGGATGGGGGGGTTAATGTATCATGAGACGTACAGGGCTTGCAAAGAGGGTGGGGAGGCTGGCGCGTCGCGGTCGTGAGCGGGGGGGCGCGTTCTGCAGCGGCAGGACACACTCCAGCGCTCGGGACAGGCGGCCCGCAAACGTCTCCCCGTCATCGCCCCCCGGGAACGCCGCCATGGAGGAGACGTTGGGCTCCCCAAACGACGGCACAGGAGGCGTCGGGGGGGAGGAGGGCGCGGGCGGGGAGGAGGAGGGTCCCCAACCGTGGCCATGCGAGGGGGTGTAGGAGGTGAAGGGCAGCTGGGTGGAGGGAGGAGGAGGAGGAGGGGCGGAGAGGAGGAGGTGGTGGTGGAGGGTGGAGTAGGAGGAGGAGGAGGAACAGGGCACGCAAACGGACATGCTACGGCCGCGGCGGGCAGCTGGGGCGACAGCAGGCTGGAATACACACACATACAGACAGGCGAAGGGAATAGGCATATTAACACACACACACACTGTAAACACACACACACACACACAATCACAGACACACACACACTCACAGACCCGACAACAGAGCCAACACACACATATATAAAAACACAAGCAAACACACACACTAGACATACACCATCATATCTATTAGATATACACACAAAAAAGAGAACACACACACACACATATTTGCAAACGGACACACAACACACACAGACGACACACATGTATAAATAGAACACACACACACACACGCACACACACACACAAAGACACTGTAAGCAATTCCCACATGCGTCACAATCACACACATTACCAACTGTACAGAAATACACTACCAGTACTAACTTTTTAACACCTATAACCATATTACATTACAAAACCAGTAATCCACACACACACACTGCAGTACACCAACCACACACCGAATAACACTACACAATAACACACCGAAAAGTTAAAAGGACATATTTAAACAGTCGCTCAAACTTTAGGTTAAGTCCACACACGTACACACAAACACACGTGATACTGACACTCAAACATCAACCACAAAGTTAAGAGGGGGAGAGGAGGGAAGTAGGGAGTGAGGGAGTGGACCAGGCACCAGTAAGGGGAGGAGAGGAGAAGGGACAAAGCCAAGGACTGGAGGCATCCAGGAGGAAGGAGGACCAGAAGCTGGGAACTCAGGCTTCACGTGGGTGGAGGACTTGGATTATTGGGTTTGTCTAGTCAATTGTGTCTTTTTGCAGCTTTTGTTACTGCATCACACATACTGTAAACGGCACAGAACCATTTTCAGAAAGGACGACCAACAAAAAATATATTGCATCACGGACATAAACTAAAACAAAACAGGGGTGTAGTAGTGTTGGCAACCGTTGTGAAGACTGGAGTGAGGTTCAAAGGAGGTCTAACATGAACATTTTTTAGGGACAGAGGGTATATGACAGCGAGAGAAGAGGGGGAGGGAGAGGGGCAGAGAGGGAGAAAGACAGATGATGAAATCATGAAATTCACAAATAAAATCTACATGACATCAAACTCATTGGGGGAAAACAAAACATCAAACGGAACAGCAGTAAAACATGAAAGGAACCAAAACACAAATGGGAAATAGCAGACTGCTCGGCCCTCAGCCTCTCTCTCAGCAGTCAAGTGTGTGTGTGTGTGTGTGTGTGTGTGTGTGTGTGTGTGTGTGTGTGTGTGTGTGTGTGTGTGTGTGTGTGTGTGTGTGTGTGTGTGTGTGTGTGTGTGTGTGTGTGTGTGTGTGTTTTAGACTTAGGAAGAGGAGAGAGACTGGGGGCCGTCCGTCTACTACTGTGGGTAAAATACAGGAAAACAATCACAAACAAGTAATACAAAAATGGCATCGTAACTAAATAACATAAATAATGAAAAAATAACAACAACAACATGTGACCATATGAAGTGGTCTCTTGAGGAAAATAAATTAATAAACAGATAAATACATACGTAAATAATAATAATAAAATAAATACAGGGATAGGCCTAATGAGAGGAAAGAGAGGACCAACGTCAGAGGGAGGGCTGGTGAATGTGTCAGGGGAAAGAAGTGTGTGTGTGTGTGTGTGTGTGTGTGTGTGTGTGTGTGTGTGTGTGTGGTCAGTTTTTTGGCATGCAGCACCATAATCCTGTGTGTGTGTATGTTGCGTGCGTGCCTGCGTGTGTGTGCATGTGTGTGTGTGTGTGTGTGTGCGCGTGTTTGCATGTGTGTGTGTCCCTGGATGAGGCCCAGGTGTGTGTGTGTGTACGTATGCTGTCGTTTATCGCTCCGCTCCATGCCGGGGCCTCTCCAGTGGTGTTATGTGTGTGTGTGTGTGTGTGTGTGTGTGTGTGTGTGTGTGTGTGTGTGTGTCTGTGTCTGTGTCTGTGTCTGTGTGTGTCTGTGTGTGTGTGTGTGTGTGTGTGTGTGTGTGTGTGTGTGTGTGTGTGTGTGTGTGTGTGTGTGTGTGTATCCGGATAAGGCCCAGATGCAGTGAGCTCTCCTGTGGTATCGCCTGTGCTGTTATTGACACATGCAACCACATCAAACCCAACCCCACACCCCATATCCCACCACCGCATACAGTGCAACCCCCCCGCCCCCGACACACACACACTCGTGCACAAACCCCTCTCTTCCCAACGCACATAACTGTACTGCACTTTTCAAACTTCACTTCTCGAAAGCATCATTGCTAAGCAGTTAGCAACTCAGTAGGTTGCCAATGGGAAATTGCACAGCAACCAACTGAGATGCTAACTTTAGTTAGCAACGACGTTGTCGAGAAACGCACTGCCCGAACTGAACTTTTCTTCTTACCACATACTGTCAAAAACTGACACTAATGAACTGGACACTAAAAATGATTAATCATCTTACAATATCAACTTATCAACTTCTTACATGGGCAACTCAATAGCAGCACACTAAGTTCTGTACCGCACATATATACAGTATACTAAGTACTTTACTAGTTTACTTGTAAACATACAGTACATACTTACTTTTACAGTATCCTTCTACATACGTAATAGTGTGTCTTATATACTTAACTAAATACTTAAACACATGAACACAATTTTATACAATAAGTAACCAAATACGGAAATAAAGTTGGGAATACTTAATAAATAGTGTGTAAAGATAAATAAATACTATACTTGCTTACTTGTGTTTACTATGAGTACTAATCCAAACTGGTGCATAGCAGTATTTAAAAATGTACTTGCTTGCTTGTGATTACTAGTACTTGTGAAGTACTAACTTGCATGGTGGTGCTCGAAAGTAGTATACTTTAAAAAAAATAGTACATAAAGGTTAATAAAACTACAAGTACTAATCTTAACTTGCAGGTACAAAAACACCCGTCTCCATAGTGGATTGCTTACATACCTACCTGTACAGAGCCCAGAGCCCAAGACCACCAGGTGATTGGTCCATCCCACGAGTAATGCCTGTCACTCATGCAGGGGGCTCACTTACCATTGGCTGCTGCACGTAGGCCGGGTGCTGTGATTGGCTGTGAGGGGCGGTGGGGGGCGGGTAGGAGGCCTGTGGTTGGCCAGTCGGTGGCTGCTGCTGCTGCTGCTGTTGGGGCACGGGGGCGGAGCTATAGGACATGGCCTGGCTCAGGTGGGAGTCCGAGAAGATGGCCGACGAACCCTGACCACTGTCAGCAGTACCCTCCGCTGTGGAGAGAGGAGAGAGACAGCGAGAGAGAGAGCGAGAGCGAGAGCGAGAGCGAGAGAGAGAGCGAGAGAGAGAGAGAGAGAGTTAGTGACGAACCCTGACCACTGTCAGCAGCACCCTCGGCTGTGGAGAGAGGGAGAGAGGGACAGAGAGAGAGAGACAGAGAGAGAGGTGGCGGGGACAGTGTGTGTACAGTACTTACAGGTCATAGAGATGCTCTGCTGGTACTGCTGCTGCTGCTGCTGCTGCTGCTGTTGTGTGTCTCCTGCTATGTCACCCTCCTCTGGGAGCTCTATGGAGGACTGGGCCGTGGGGCCCGCGCTCCTCTGCACCTCCTGCTGCTGCTGCTGCTGCTGCTGCTGCTGCTGCTGCGCCTCCTTCTGGGCCGCCTCCTCTAACCTCCTCTTCTCC
>NW_026945577.1:945542-948042 GCF_034702125.1 Engraulis encrasicolus | reverse complement strand
TTAGAAGCATCAGGGTCATATGTCTCTGTGTGTGTGTGTGTGTGTGTGTGTGTGTGTGTGTGTGTGTGTGTGTGTGTGTGTGTGTGTGTGCGTGTGTGCGCGTGTGCGCGTGTGTGTGTGCGCGCGTGTGCGTGTGTGTGTGTGCGTGTGCGTGTGTGCATGTGTTCTCCTGCCCTGCTAAAGCCCATATCAGCACTCCTCCAAGGCCAATATACAGTACAGCAGCTCCAGCTATATGGCCAATAGTAGTGATGCACCGATAGGCCTACCGATCCTGGTATTGGTATCGGCACCCGATACTAGGGCTGGGTAAAATAATCGATGTAATCGATAATCGATCGAATCGAATCGAAATTCACATAATCGATTCACAGGGCACAAAATCGATTTTTTGTTCTTTTTCTTTTTGTTCTTTTTGTTTAATTAAGATCTATGGAAAATACCCAGTAGGTATTAGTCAACTAGGCCTAGGCCTACTTATTACAAATTAGCTATCTGTTAACACTGTCAAGCCATAGCCCTTTTGACATTTTTATATAAAAATAGGCAACAGCATCTTTTCGGGGAAATCCTGGCACCAAGAAGGGAACGGATTGAATCGATTCGGAATGAATTGAATCGAATTGAATTGAATCGTGATTAATCGATTCAAAGCCTTAAGAATCGAAATTGAATCGATACAGGAACATGGCTGTGATACCCAGCCCTACCCGATACTGCTCATTATACTCGTACTCGTACTCATCAAGCACTTGCCGATACCAGGAACGATACTGCTATTACATAAAACAATGCAAAATCTTGTCACGTTCTGTGGACTTAAAAGCAGCATGGAAAAAAAGTGCCACCTCATACATTTACTAACATTTAAATCTACATGGAAATGGACAATAAAAATATCACATGGTGGAAAAAACAAGGCCATGCATTTATTTTCATTGCATTTTGGTGGTAAAAGGTATCGGTACTCGGTATCGGCAAGTTCACACATTAATGTACTCGTATTTGTATCGGTTTTCAAAAAAGTGGTATCGGTGCATCCCAAGCCAATAGATCAAATATCACACAGCCTCCATCCCGGAAGACACATGTCCACTTGGCCTGTGTGTGTGTGTGTGTGTGTGTGTGTGTGTGTGTGTGTGTGTGTGTGTGTGTGTGTGTGTGTGTGTGTGTGTGTGTGTGTGTGTGTGTGTGTGTGTGTGTGTGTGTGTGTGTGTGTGTGTGTGTGTGTGTGTGTGTGTGTGCATGCTTTCATGGAACCAGTCCATTCAGTAAGACTGGGAATTGTGTGTGAGTGTGTGTTACTGACTGTGTGTGTTTATGTGAAAATGAGGATTAGCAACAGTGTGTGTGTGTGTGTGTGTGTGTGTGTGTGTGTGTGTGTGTGTGTGTGTGTGTGTGTGTGTGTGTGTGTGTGTGTGTGTGTGTGTGTGTGTGTGTGTGTGTGTACATGGTCATGAGTTTCAAATCCACTCCATTCCAGAGTGTGTGCTCATGATTGCCTCAGCAGCGCTGAGCAAAAACATCATGAGACCCACTGCGGCCACACACACACACACACACACACACACACACACACACACACACACTGCAGACGCACACACACACACACACATTCACCACACACACACACACGCACAAACGCATACAAGCGTGCAAGCACACACACACACACACACGCACACACACACAAGCTCGCAAGCAAGCACACACACACACACACACACACACACACACACACACACACAGAAATACACACGCACGCAAGCTCACGCAACACACACACACACACACACACACATAGAAATACAAACGCGCGCAAGCAAACACACACAACACATGCACAAGTGCGCGCACGCACAAACACAAACACACACATATACACACATTGAAATACACACCACTTTTCTCAAACATACACATTTTCATAGTCAAACACGCTCTCTCATGCTGTTCGTCCAAAGTCTCCTTTCCTGTCAAATACACTCGTCCTCTTGCATGCTTATACACACACTGACACATACAGCCACGGGGCCAACACACACATGAGCACAAGCACACACACACACACACGCACACAAACACACACACACACACACACACACACACGGGGCCCACGCACACACTGACGCACACACACACACGCACACACACACACGCACACACACACACGCACACACGCACACACACGCACACACACACGCACACACACACACGGGCACACACACACGCACGTGCACACGCGGGCACACACACACACACACACACACCATACACACCATACACGCACGCACACGCACGCACACGCACACACACACACACACACACACGGGGCCAACGCACACACGAGCACGGACACACGCACACGCACACACACACACACACCTCATCACTATTGTACTGTAAAACACTGGGCTCCATTCAGTGCAGCAGAAGTGACAGCGCTGCTTCTGTCCCGGTGCTATTTATGGAAGCCTACCAGTAACAGAAAAACAGAAGC
>NW_026945577.1:928042-930542 GCF_034702125.1 Engraulis encrasicolus | reverse complement strand
GTGTGTGTGTGTGTGTGTGTGTGTGTGTGTGTGTGTGTGTGTGTGTGTGTGTGTGTGTGTGTGTGTGTGTGTGTGTGTGTGTGTGTGTGTGTCTCCGGACAGCATATCAGTTGCATACATCAAGGAGCTCTGTGTTCCATAAGATGATCGCACGACACAGCTGCACTGCTGAGAGGTGGGAGGGTGCAAAACTACACTGTGAACCAATCAGGTTGGAGTTCCAAACTGCTCCAGCCAATCAGATGGCTGCCCTGGCCTGAGCAGCCTGGGTCAAAGAAGCAGTCTGGGCAGACAGGTAAAGACTACAAGCAGAAGGTTGTACAGACACCCACACCCACACCCACACCCACACACCCCCTTCCCCACCCACACTCACACCCACACCCACACACACAAGCAGACGCGGGCGCGCACACACACAGCTACTGTAGCCGTGTAGCCAGTCACCCTTGCCATACAGACACAGGGGCTGCGGGTATAGTGGTAGTTATACGAAGGCAATGGTGTATGGGGGTGTGTGCCGTTGTATGCTTGACAAAGAGAGAGAGGGCGAGAGAGAGAGAGAGAGAGAGAGAGAGAGAGAGAGAGAGAGAGAGAGAGAGAAAGAGAGAGAGAGAGAGAGAGAGAGAGAGAGAGAGAGAGAGAGAGAGAGAGAGAGAGAAAGAGAGAGAGAGAGAGATATTAAGCAGAGATGGTACATTCTACTTTTGCTAACTTCACAAAGTCTGAGAGACACTGTGTGCTGGAAAAAGATACTAGTGATGACAATATAATTCTTCGGGCTGTAGAAAGCAAGAGAACCAAGAGAAGGGAGGAGGAGGAGGAGAAGGAGGAGGAGGACGACGAAGAACATGGAGAGGACGAAGTGGAGAAAGATTAGGAGGAAGAGGAGGAGGAAGAGGAAGAGGAAGAGGAGGAGGAGGAGGAGGAGGAGAAAAGGAGAAAAGGAGAGAAGAAGACATGACAAAAGAATAAGACAAGTGTGTGTGTGCGCATGTATGTGAATAAGACGAGTGTGTGTGCGCATGCATGTGTGCGTGTGTGTGGCTTTGAGTAGATAAAGAGAGTGGTTTAGCAGAGGGGGTGATCATCAGAACTGAATGGCCAAATTGGGCCAATTATGAGGTATTACACGCGCACACAGACACGCACGCGCGCGCGCACACACACACACACATAATTGGACCAATTATGAAATAGTGCTATTAGTCATCATCATCCCAGACTGTAGACCTGCCCCACTCACTTCCATGGCTCTCACACACACACACACACACACACACACACACACACACACACACACACACACACACACACACACACACACACACACACACACACACACACACACACACACACACACACACACACACACACACACACACACACACACACACACACACACACACTGGGAAGCTAAGCAGTCTTGTTCTCACACATCCTGTACAACGCACTAGCGTGCTTGCATGCGATGAGTGAGTTAGACAAGGGCGCGCGCAGGCGCGCGCACACACACGCACACACACACACGCACACACACATAAACACATAAACACACACTTTCTTACTCAAACACCTAACAAGTTAGAGGATGAGGGAGAGAAATGCACAACAAGTGACCATGTGGCAAGACAATGACCAGAGTGACAGAGGTGAGAAGTTGGTCTATCTTGGTGTGTGTGTGTGTGTGTGTGTGTGTGTGTGTGTGTGTGTGTGTGTGTGTGTGTGTGTGTGTGTGTGTGTGTGTGTGTGTGTGTGTGTGTGTGTGTGTGTGTGTGTGTGTGTGTGTGTGTGTCTCTCCAAGGTCACATTCATATTTCCTCTCATGTTACAAAACCTGCATGTTTTTCTCCCTCTCCTTCCCTCCCCTCACACACACACACGCGTGCGCGCACACACCCACATCCCTCAAGACGTGGACGAAGACAAATGTTCCTTTAAGGTGTACACACCTGACACACAAAGCACATTCTTCCGGAGAAAAGATCACACAAATACACTCACAATAACTCACATGGCATGCCTGACAATTGGGGACCCCGGCCTCTACAACGGGTAAATAAGGAGGGGCCCTAGGCCAGTGTTTCCCAACCTTTTTTGACTCGCGTACCCCCTAAGCCTTTTTGTTGTACCATGAGTACCCCCTATCTCATGCTCTCTATATATTCCTTTATCCCAGTATCTATTCAATTGTCATTATCACATTTTTCCGCGTACCCCCTGAGGTGTGCTCGCGTACCCCTAGTGGTACACGTACCCCTGGTTGGGAAACACTGCCCTAGGCAACTGCTGCCTAGTCAGCTTATCCCCAACACACACACACTTGACACACAAAGCAGATTCAAAGATCACACAAATGCACTCACATTCACATTCACACACTCCCAGAATACCTCACAGGGGCCTTGAACCAAACACCGTGATGTACAACGTGAAGGCACCTGTCAAAAGGCTGAAAAAATCTGAAAATCCCCATTAAACCTCTTTAAACTAATCCCAC
>NW_026945577.1:918042-923042 GCF_034702125.1 Engraulis encrasicolus | reverse complement strand
TCTCATGGTTAATTTTAATGCAAGGATGACCCATATTATGGATGTTATTGCCCCCGAAAAAATCAAAACAGTGGGACAAAAAAAAGCCCCTTGGAGAATGAATCCCACAGTTATATTGCTAAAGCAAGAATGCAGGAGGGCTGAAAGACAGTGGCGTAAATCCAAACTTGAAGTCCACTACCAAATCTATAAACACACACTCTCGAAATACAACCAAGAAATTTCTAAAGCTAGACAATCTTTTTTCTCTGACATAATTAACAGAAATATTAATAATGCACGCGTCCTGTTTGGCACTGTGGAAAAGCTAGCAAGGCCCCCAAATCAAATGCCCTCTGAGTTCCTCTCAGTCAGCAAATGCAATGAGTTTGCATCCTTTTTCAAAGGTAAGATTGAAAAAATACGTACAAACATACTCACACATGTGCAACCGACCCAAGATTCGGACCAACTTGTTACGGTGAAGTTAAATCCTAACCTCATGAGAAATTTTAATTTAGTTGATGTGGACATTCTTAATAGAACGGTACAAAGTCTTAGCTCCTCTACATCTGACTTAGATATTCTACCAACAGCCTTCTTCAAATCCATCTTACACCTAATATCACCAGATGTACTTCAGATCATCAACACCTCACTACAAACAGGCATATTCCCAGGCTGTCTGAAAGAAGCAGTTGTGAAACCCTTACTGAAAAAGAACAACCTGGATGCACTGGTACTAAACAACTATAGGCCCATATCCAATCTACCATTTATGGGTAAAATAATAGAGAAAATTGTTTTTAACCAATTAACTGCCTTTTTAATGTCTAATAGCTATTTTGATAAGTTTCAATCTGGTTTCCGTGCCTACCACAGCACTGAAACAGCTCTTATCAAAGTTATGAATGACATAAGATTGAATTCTGATGCTGGCAAATCATCCGTCTTGGTACTTCTTGATTTGAGTGCTGCTTTCGACACAGTTAATCATTCTATACTACTACATAGACTGGAACACTGGGTTGGCTTTACGGGCATAGTGATCGACTGGTTAAAATCGTACTTACAACAAAGAAGTTTTTTTGTCGCCATTGGAAGACATACTTCATCACCAATGTCTCTGGATTGTGGGGTCCCCCAGGGCTCCATTCTGGGACCACTACTGTTCAATCTGTATATGTTGCCACTGGGACACATTATCGAGAATAACTCCATAAATTACCATAGCTATGCGGATGATACCCAGCTCTACTTATCTATGTCCCCCAATGACTACTCCCCCTTGAATCACTCTATCATTGCATGGACCAAATTAACAAATGGATGTCTCACAATTTCCTCCAGCTGAACACAGAAAAAACTGAAGTAATTATATTTGGGAAAAGAGAGGAGAGACAAAAGATTGCTACTATCCTTGAAACGAAGGGACTGAAACCAAGGGAAACAGTTAAAAATCTTGGGGTCCTCATTGACAGTGACCTAAATTTCAACAGTCACATGAAAGCTATTACTAAGTCTGCATTTTATCACATAAAAAACGTCTCTAAATTTAGGGGCCTGATGTCTAAACATGATCTGGAGAAGCTAATACATGCCTTCATTTCTAGTAAAGTCGATTACTGTAACTGTAACTGATGTACTGTTTACTGGCCTCCCAAATAAGACCATTAAACAGCTTCAACTGGTACAAAATGCAGCTGCAAGGGTTCTTACAAAGACAAGGAAGTTTGACCACATTACTCCAATTTTAAGATCGCTGCATTGGCTCCCAGTAAGCTACAGAATTGCTTTTAAGGCAATGCTACTTGTATTTAAATCATTAAATGGAATGGGACCCACATATCTACTGGATATGTTTCAGCTGTATGCACCGGCCAGGTCACTAAGGTCAACGGAGAAGAATTTGCTGGTGATTCCAAAAGTCAAAACAAAATGTGGAGAGGCAGCCTTTAGCTTCTATGCTTCAAAGCTTTGGAACCAGCTTCCAGATGACGTAAAAAATGCACCCACTATTGATAGTTTTAAATCTAGACTCAAGACAAAGCTGTTCTCAGATGCTTTCTTAAATTATTGAATGAAAAGACGGTAAAATAAGAGAAGTAAATTAGTAAAATAAGAATTGTTTTTCAAGGTTTTATGTTTATTTATGTTTTATTTTATTATTATTTTTACCTTATGTTTTATCTTAATGTTTTAAATGTTTTTTTGACTCTAATTCATTTCCCTGTTTTCCTTTCATTTACATTTGTTAACTTTGTGAAGCACATTGAGTTGCACCTGTGTATGAAATGCGCTATATAAATAAACTTGCCTTGCCTTGTGTGTGTGTGTGTGTGTGTGTGTGTGTGTGTGTGTGTGTGTGTGTGTGTGTGTGTGTGTGTGTGTGTGTGTGTGTGTGTGTGTGTGTGTGTGTGTGTGTGTGTGTGTGTGTGTGTGTGTGTGTGTGTGTCCTATGTACTTCCGCCCATCTCCCACCCTCCATGGAGATTGGTTCCTCTTAGCTTTCGCCACACTGTTTGACAGAGTCAACAATCGACTTTCGCTAATACTCGTATAGCTCAGTACTGTATGTGACCAGTACAACTCAGATTTGAATAAATCTTGAACTTGAACAAGCTTACCTGTTGTCGCAGGAGAAGGAGAGGGGGGATCCAATGGAACATGAAAAAGAGAACAGAGGAGAGGAAGATAAAATTAGACATGGTGTGAAAATGCGCATAAATTGTACACATGGTTTTAAGACGTTACTCTACAGAGACATGGAAGAGTGAGTGAGTGAGTGAGTGAGTGAGTGAGTGAGTGAGTGAGTGAGTGAGTGAGTGAGTGAGTGAGTGAGTGAGTGAGTGAGTGAGTGAGTGAGTGAGTGAGTGAGTGAGTGAGTGAGTGAGTGAGTGAGTGAGTGAGTGAGTGAGTGAGTGAGTGAGTGAGTGAGTGAGTGAGTGAGTGAGTGAGTTTTAATAAAATCATGACATGTTTTTTTTTCTGACCCACTCCTTCTGTGTGTGTGTGTGTGTGTATATAATCGTGTTGCTTCCTGAAGGCACTTTGTGTGTGTGTGTGTGTGTGTGTGTGTGTGTGTGTGTGTGTGTGTGTGTGTGTGTGTGTGTGTGTGTGTGTGTGTGTGTGTGTGTGTGTGTGTGTGTGTGTGATCTAAAAGCATGACGCAGAGAAGCATGTGGATGACATGCAGGATTTACAGTTGGTGATTTAGTACCGTGCACACAGCCCCTGGCCAGACCCAGACACAGACAGACAGACAGACAGACAGACAGACAGACAGACAGACAGACAGACAGACACACACACACACACACCCTGCAGACATCATGCCTACCTTACATACATGTGCACGCGTAAACACACACACTCTCTTACACACGGCATACCCGCCCTACGCACAAACACACACGCATACAAATTCAACACAGACTTGACTGACACACATTATGCAGTATAGATAGTTACAATGTACGTATGCACACGCGCACTCACACACAAACACTCTCTCTCTTGCACACACACACACACACACAACCCCAGGACAGAGCGATGCTAAAACACACACATGGTGCTGGTTAAGCTGGCTACCCCCTGCAGGGGCACCGTAAAGCAAACATTTTAAGTGTGTGTGTGTGTGTGTGTGTGTGTGTGTGTGTGTGTGTGTGTGTGTGTGTGTGTGTGTGTGTGTGTGTGTGTGTGTGTGTGTGTGTGTGTGTGTGTGTTTCTCTGTGTAATCTGCAAGGTAGTCAGAGAGGGGGTGGGGTTTTGGGTCAAAAATTAAATATGGGCAGTTACACTCTTTACATTCTCCACATAATGCTAGAGAGAGAGAGAGAGAGAGAGAGAGAGAGAGAGAGAGGAAGAGAGAGTGTGTGTGCCTGTGTACGTGTGTCCATGTGTGGTGTGTGTGCCTGCCTGTGTCCAAGTGCGTGTGCGTGTGCGTGTGCGTGCGTGTGCGTGCGTGTGTGTGTCTGTCTCTGTGTGTGTGTCTGTCTCTGTGTGTGTGTCTGTCTCTGTGTGTGTGTCTGTCTCTGTGTGTGTGTCTGTCTCTGTGTGTGTGTCTGTCTCTGTGTGTGTGTGTGTGTCGTCGCAGAGAGATTTCAACCAAACTGGCTCACTCTCTTGTTTGACCAAACACACGTGACCTAATGATTTAAGGATTTCGATTGTGTGTGTGTGTGTGTGTGTGTGTGTGTGTGTGTGTGTGTGTGTGTGTGTGTGTGTGTGTATGTGTGTATGTGAGTGTGTGTGTGTGTCTTCTCAAACAAGAGACAGCAAGTCGGCTTGGCTGATATCATCCTGTGAAGATTAACAAACAGTGATGTAATGATTTAATCATGTCTAGTATAATGTGTGTTTGCATGAGTGCGTACGTGCATGTGTGTGTGTGTGTGTGCGTCTGCGTGTGCATGTGTGTCCTGCCAAACAAGAAAGAGTGACTTTCAGTTATCTAATGATTTAATGATTTCTTTCCTGTGTGTGTGTGTGTGTGTGTGTGTGCGTTGAGAGAGGAATGAGAAGTGATCCCTTGATCTTAAGCGATCTAAAGTGATCTAATGATTTAATTATTCTGTGTGTGTGTGTGTGTGTGTGTGTGTGTGTGTGTGTGTGTGTGTGTGTGTGTGTGTGTGTGTGTGTGTGTGTGTGTGTGTGTGTGTGTGTGTGTGTGTAGATGAATGAGAAGTGATCCTTTGATCTAAAGGGCTTTCCTACTGAGCCTTTACACTGCAGACTTAAGGCTGCAGAGATTCATCACCAAACTACTAAAGGCCCTCAGATGGATGGATGTTTAGTGTGTGTGTGTGTGTGTGTGTGTGTGTGTGTGTGTGTGTGTGTGTGTGTGTGTGTGTGTGTGTGTGTGTGTGTGGTGTGTGTGTGTGTGTGTGTGTGTGTGTGTGTGTGTGTGTGTGTGTGTGTGTGTGTGTGTGTGTGTGTGTGTGTGTGTGTGTCCGTCCTCAGATGGATGGATGTTTGGTGCTGCCGTGACCTATTGGTTAAGTAGACGGAATTAAAAG
>NW_026945577.1:903042-910542 GCF_034702125.1 Engraulis encrasicolus | reverse complement strand
GACAGACATTGAATTAAACATGGCCGCCAGGACTACGCACACTGCACACAGAGGCCAACCAATGAGATGGCAATAAATGGACAGCTGAACCAATCAGGTTACAGTACATAGAGGTAGGGCTGGGAGATTCACCCTGAAAAAAAAATCTAGATTTTTTCATTAACAAACTCGATTCACGATTCGATTCAATACATCCCCCCCGCCCCCCCCCCCCCCCCCCCCCCCCCCCCCCCCCCCCCCCCCCCCCCCCCCAAAACAAAAAAAACCGTGAGCTCTCTAGGCCCGTGCGTGGTTGTGTGTGTGTGTGTGTGTGAGAGAGACAGAGAGACAGAGAGAGAGAGAAGTAAGCTCTGTTTGTGTGGCGGTGCCTCTGGTGTGTGTGATTGAAGTCTACTCGGACTGGACCAGTTTATATGGACATGGGGTAGCCTATAGCAGGGGTTTTCAAAGTGGGGCCTGGGGACGCCTGGGGGCCTATGAGAGGATGCCAGGGGGGGCGTGGCAGATTGGCAGGGAAAATATAGTTTTATAATAGCCAAAATAAACCAAAAATAGGCTTAAATCTCAGTGGAATAATTTTGTTCTTCACAATATTTATGTATTGTGCTTTCTGTAGTACCTGAATGGTCTTAGGAATACACAAACTTTATCAAGGTGTGAAACTGGGTGCACAGAAAAAAATAGTGTGGCACGTCCCATGTCAGGGGGGGCTTGGCTGGAATCTACCTGTATGTGGAGGGCTCATAGTAAAGTTTGGGAACTCCAGGCCAAAATAGCCTAATGTAATTTTATCTCAGAACATTGCTAATAGAAATGACCAATTGGGATTACATTGAAACATCTCAGAGAAAGAACAAAAAATGTGAGGGGTAAACCCTCAGGCACTGTTGAGATTTGTCGTCACGTGCCATCCATCCCCACAATATATTAATGATGCATTATAGTGCAGATGTATGGAGGCTCTTGTCCCAGATGAACAAATTTAGCAATTGCCTGCTGGTTTCCCATGAGAGCCCATGCATAGTAATGCGTCTAAATAGCCTACATGTCGATGCATCTGAACACTGCTGCGTTAACACAGAGAAAACATTTTGGAGCAACACCCTAAAACAATGCTTACTTCAAGACGGTAACGTTTGCAAGCCTGAGTAGATTAGATATCGCGTTTCATGCATTTAATCAGACATCAGCGCATTCACACTAATGTCTCCGGACTGCTTAAGAGGCGGTAAAACACTCGGCGAAGTTTACCGATATCGCCGCTATCTTTACTGACATGTCGCGTTCAGACGCGGTTATTATTACTTTACCACAAGTCTCCTAACTAGTCCCGTCCGAGTAGGGCTTTAGAGAGAGGGGGAGAGAGAGCGCGCGAGAGACCGATTGCTCCGGGTGCTTGGGTGTGTGTGTGTGTGTGTGTGTGTGTGTGTGTGTGTGTGTGTGTGTGTGTGTGTGTGTGTGTGTGTGTGTGTGTGTGTGTGTGTGTGTGTGTGTGTGTGTGTGTGAGCGAGAGAGGGAGAGAGAGATATTCCTTTCAACTCACATGTTGGTTAGACGAGGAAGCAGCGCATCCAAAACTTTAAGCATATGTTGAAAACCTCTCTTCTCTGCCGAATAAATTGGAAGCATATCGTAGTAGGTAGTTCTAGGCTAATTGCATCCGTGACTGCTTTCCACCTTACTCCACTCTTGGTAGAGTAGTTTGTTAGCATTTTCTCCGCGAGATGTTTTCGTTTCAAATATTCAAACATGCAGTCCGGCTGCTAGACGTAGGCCTACATCTTACGTTATGACAACACTGTCATTCACAATTTACAAAGTGGTAGGTTGTTTGGTATTCATCATTGGCAAAACGATAGGAGGTAGTAGGCCTATCATCTTTTTTTGAACAGGAGCCCGTATTCCTCACCCGTTTCACTATATTTCTGTCAAACCATTTCGCTCACCAGGTTTGTTTGTGCATGTAATGGGGGAGGAGACACAGAGAATGCACTAGGGTCCGTGTATATTTTCGTTCATTCATTATTCTATTTTGGATATCACACGAGAAAGGAATAAGGACTCGTTTATGATGATTTACGCTTGAATATCACTTATGAAATGGAACCAAGCGCCATATTTTGATATTTTGTAGGTACTGAAAATGAAGCGCTGAATCTTAGAAAATAGGCTAGAGAAAAGCAATAAAGAAAAACGTCCTTCTGAATTGCGTCTTTTGTTTATTCAGAATTCGGGTGACCTGAGAGTAAATCCTGGAAGGCTGGTTTAGCTTTCATTACATGGTTTCTTTGGAGGCAAACGGACTTTGCAGGCATTGTTGATGCAATATTCAGAATGTTGCTACACTTCAAAGATGTGGTCGATCTGTGATGACTGTGCGAGGAATTTGTGTCATGAGATGGTTACGTAGGCTATATCAAGCAAGCGCCACAAGCATGTGCATACGCGCCATAGGGCGTCCTAGAGGGGGATAGAAGAATGATTTACTGTCTAATTTTTACTTAAACTTATCAACCAATTTAACTTTCGCAACGACATTTCATGTGCTTAGGCCTGGTCTTAAGACTTGATTGTATTTGGCAACAGAAGTGCAGCTGTGCGACCGGGACAGATATCGATGGGAAGGGGTAGACCAACTGTCATTGAGAACATCGACAGTTCTTACGATCAGCATCAGTTTCCCAGTTCATCTCCAGCCTTTAGGTGTATCTACCCGGACATATTGCTTTCCAACAATATCACTAATGTTCCAAATACACCAAAGTGAAATGTGTATTCAACATGTGTAAAACTTTGTATGGAGAACACGCGCTTCAGCTCATTACACTTGCCAGAATACGCAACAGTTTGCGCGAGAACACTGCTTTGGACTGTTTGCTCCCTAATGCATATTACTACATGGGAAAGGGTATAATAGGTTATTGATTCCAGAGACTTTAGCCTTTATTTAGGCTATAAAGTTGAGTCCATTACATAAAGGGAATTTCATCTCTATTTTATAAAGCGGACGCACGCTCCAATACAGGCCTAACCATCACGCGTGCTGCGCATAGGCCTAGCCTGCACATCGCAAAAATGTTTTTCATCATTCTATTATTTTTCTGTTGTGTCTCTGGCTCCAGATACTGTTCTGTGTGTCGTTTGGTAGTTAGACCTTTTCTGATGCGACAAACTTTCCTTCCGGGTAAACAGAGGGGGAGGGGTCAGTCAAATGAAATTCAATAAATGAATAGCCAAATATCACAAATTGAAAAACGATCAAAAATGTTGTCATTTTTTATGATGCTATTATGGTATGAAGTAACACATGCAGAAAACAAAATACAGCCATTTCTGCTTGTATTGCTTTAATCAAAACAAGAAGTTGCACCCTTTTTTGAATTTCATATTTCATTCCAAAATAGAATAATGAATGAACGAAAAAGTACACGGACCCACTAGGTAGACATACGTCCTCGCCAAGTGGAGAAGGTAATGCGCTGTGCGCTTGGATACATAAACTGACAGATGATTTAAAAAAATCGTATAACGCGATTTCTCAAAAAACAAATCGATTTGACTTTCAAACTCGATTTTAAAATCACATCGATTTTTTGCCCAGGCCTACATAGAGGGCAACCAATCAGATTTGTGTAAACAAACATAAAGTGCAGTTACACAGATGGTACAACAGGCTTTCCCCCAGCGCTTTCTTATCAAGGCGGCCGCCTTGACTAAACCCCACCCCCGCCTTGGCTACGTTCCCTTAAAAAAAAAAAAAAAAAAAATGCGTCCGAGGGCAAAAAAAAAAAAAAAAAAATGCAAGTTGTAGCAAGCTGCTGGTTATGTATTGGTTAGATAATTAGTCCCACGGTAACACAGAATGGGGGGAAAGCATTAGGAAGTGACCGTAAGGGTATTGCAGTTGATTCATGTGTACACACAAGTAACATCGGGTGAGTAACAGAACATGTGCGCAACGATGCGTTATGACGCGGCGATATGCGAAAATCTTCGTCCAAATCGCATAGTCGCATGCATCATCGCTAACTGCGTTTACATCGCGTGCCGCGTGTAAGGGAAATGTTAGTTGTTGACATGTCTGGAATTCACATCAATTTGTGCTGTTTCTTGCTCCAGTTGTGGACAAAACGATTGGCCAAACTCACAACAGAAAGTCTTTGCTGTGCTACTGTCCCAGAGAGACTTCATAGAAGTCACTCTTAAAGTGTTTATGAAACGAAAACAAAGTAAAGGAATTTGACCATTTCCAGGACAGATTCTGAAAGTTCTAAGCCTTGTGAATAAAATGGGATATTGTCTGGGTGCTATTTTGTCCTAAAAGTCATGTTAAAACGTTCCCAAAAAGTGTTATGTTTACTTTTTTGGTGACATGCAAATTTTATGCAAATGATATGCGTGACATAGAAGGGGTGAGTTCACCTCATTCCACATTGTTCAGATCAATGGCGGCTAGTACCAAAACAAAGCGCAGTGTCAAGCAGTGTGTTGCTGGAGGGCCGAACGGTGCCAGCTGCAAAAATGGCTACTTGACAGAAGGAATATCTTTGCATATCTCCGCCCCCCCCAGACTCGAAGCCTCACCACCTTGACTAACCAATTTTCTGGGGGAAACACTGTACAACCAATCAGATGGCAAAGTACAGCTTATCCAATCAGGTTACAGTGCATCAGACAGCTGAGCCAATCAAGAATACAGGAGACGGTTGTGCACCAATGGCATTAAGGTTCACAGTGCTAGCAGGAACCACTAAAACGCCAACAGTGATGGGCAGTCAGGAACTCCTGAAACTACAGAACCTATCAGAATGGAGAACACTATTGTGGAGTATACCCATAGGTGGAGGTTGAACCAATCAAGGCATGGCAGGAAGAGAATAGACAACCAGTGACAATTAAGGATGACTGGGTACTATTGTGGAGCACACCCATAGCTGGACGTTGAACCAATCAGAGCGAGACAGGAAGAGAAGAGGCAACCAATGAGGATTAAGGATGACAGGGTGAAGGCAGCCCACATTCACCATTTACTTTTCCTCTCTTTCAGAGTGTGTCTTTCCTGCTAAGGACAAGAGCAGTGAAGCAATCAGCCCAACACACACACACACACACACACACACACACATCCCGAGTCAGTCGTGACTCATGACACACAGGGAGGACGTGGCCACAGGAAACTGTGCCGTTACTCTTCCTCTGTCCTTACTTGGCCAAGCACACACACACACACACACACAAACACACACACTCTTGCCCTTTGCCAGCGGTGGCTGTGTCATTTATGGAGCATGACGTGTGTGTGTGTGTGTGTGTGTGTGTGTGTGTGTGTGTGTGTGTGTGTGTGTGTGTGTGTGTGTGTGTGTGTGTGTGTGTGTGTGTGTGTGTGTGTGTGTGTGTGTGTGTGTAAAAGGGATGTTGCGCTATTGTGAGGGAGTGACTTTGTGTGTGTGTGGAAAAGACAGCAAATCCAGGACAGTAATTCATGCTTTTGTGAGCGTGTGTGTGCGCGTGTGTGTGTGTGTCCTACATGGTAACCATGGCAGAATTGGTCATTGCTCCGGGGCAGGTAGGCAAGGTGAGGGGAGGCAAACACACACACACACACACACACACACACACACACACACACACAGCAGAGAGGCAAGAATGTGAGGATGCACCTCGCCTTTCCCTCTAGGAATGAGGCAAGCCAGAACTTGGGAGTGTGTCATCGGCCCTCTCTCTCTCACACACACACACACACAATGTGTGGTAGCAATTTCCAAATCATAATGTGACACACACACACACACACACACACACACACACACACACACACACACACACACACACACACACACACACACACACACACACACACACACACACCATCTGATACTTTCCTTTAACAGTCTTCTGTCTTCCTTGATAAAATCCCTTCCTGACTCTACCCCGATTTTTCCCTTATGAATCACGCCAACACCACATTCCCACACACCAGATCCATTAAGACGTGAGGACTGCTACCAGTGTGTGTGTGTGTGTGTGTGTGTGTGTGTGTGTGTGTGTGTGTGTGTGTGTGTGTGTGTGTGTGTGTGTGTGTGTGTGTGTGTGTGTGTGTGTGTGTTACAGAGAGCTCCTGCCCTGTCTGCTTCCTCATGAGTCACAGAGCAGTGAGACCCAGTGAAGTGAACTGAGGCAGCGCAATAGAGCATCATGGGTAATCACAGTCAGCCACACTGGAGGATCCTGGGTAATAGTCACAGCCACACTAGAGCAGGCAGAGAGAGTAGAGAGAGAGAGAGGTTCCATTGGCCCATTGTTTCCGGGTTCTATTATTGCAAGGGGGAGGGGGGGAAATCCCCCTTTAGGCAGACCTAGGCAGACCTAAGGAATGTTCTATTCAATGCTAGGAGCATTATGACACGCCCCTTTAGGCAGACCGGAACCTGGTCATATTAGGTGCCCATAGCAACCTATTACATTGGCATACCTCTATATACTTAAAGAATCTCTGCTAGAGCAGGGGTCGGGAACCTTTGTCTTGTGGGCTGTTTACGGCCCTTGAGGCTGTTTTTTCCAGCCACCAATATAATTTTAATGGTGTGCATCTTCACATGAAATATGACATGTTTCTTAAAGGAACCTTAGAAGTTACGTCTGCAATACAATTAAGTTATATTCAGGGGACCTAGAAAAAAGGTGGCTGTCTTCAATATAGGCCTGAAGCGCAGTGGTTAATCCTGGTTTGTGTTCTCAGTACAGCTCTCGGAGGAATTTGAAGAGGCCCCTCGAATGAAAAAGGTTCCCCACCCCTGCACTAGAGCAGTGTTTCTCAAACTTTTTTAGACCGAGGACCACTTTGTCCGCCCCAAAAATGTTCAGGGACCACCTGTCAGCGGAATTGACAGTTGAGGGGTGCTAATTTGACGCTGCTAATTTCGATTGAAATCACAAGCCTGTCTTATTGTGGTGAAAATAAGACTTCAGCTTTGTTTAGCTTTGTAATTGTGTTTAATATACTGCTGCTAGCTTGTCTTGTATTGGAAAAGTAGAAATCCCCTCGCGGATCACCTGAGCTCTGTCGCGAACCACCAGTGGTCCCCGGACCACACTTTGACAATCACTGTAAGAGTATAATAGGTAATCACAGCCACAATAGAGCATCCTGGGTAATCACAATCGCAGCCACACATTGTGCACATCGTTCCCTTTCTTTTCTCCTCTCTTACTTTTTACTTTATGATTTTAGGCCTTCACTTTCACTTTACTTGTGCTCCTGGGTCAAAGATGTGCAAAATGGCATTGTCATTCAGTGTAACGGATGCCTTCTGCTGACTGCAACTGTAAAAAACATGACTCTTTTTATTTATTGTTTGTTACAGGGAATTCATGAAAGCCTCGGCTGTCATCCATTCACTTGAAACGAAAAAATCATGTTTTTTTGCAGTTACAGTCGCCGGAAGGTGTCCGTAACACTGAATGACAAAGACGTCTTTGACCCTCCTCTACAAGGGCAGT
>NW_026945577.1:885542-888042 GCF_034702125.1 Engraulis encrasicolus | reverse complement strand
TGAGTGTTGTAGTTAACTTGGGTTTGGGAGCAATAAAAAAAAAACCTTCAGAGAAGGGACAATTGGGATGAGTTTACTGACACTCCCCAGGCTTTGTTTTACAGTTGTATGATAATGAGTTAGGTGACGGCCCAGGCCTTCATTGACACAGCAGAGGAGACATTGGGCTGCATATAGAAATTAATGTGTAATGAATGTCAATATAGACATGAAAGGGCCTGTGTTAAATACTTTTTAAATACCTCTATGAAATAACTAATTTCAAGGCTGTTTAAGTGTCATACAAGCATCTGTAAATGGTATCGGTGCCCTATTTATTGGTACTCGCTGATACCGATACCAGCATTTTAGTGCCGATCCACCGATCCTGGTATCAGTATCGGTGCAACACTAATTATTACTAGTTTTAAGGATAACGTGAGGACTTGCATTCAATTTAAATGGGCCTTCCCAACACTCTCCCCTTTCTGCCCCCCATCTCACCTCTAGAGCCCCAGTTGAGAAACAACAGCTTAGAAGACAATCACTGGCATTAATTAGCCTAACTTGTGAGTCTGAAATGAGTATGAGCTCCAGGACTTAAGCTTACAGCTAATACCAGGACAGCTGAGATTAGCATTATTAAGTATTAGCCTGCACTATTGAGAAATCAAACAATGGCACTGGTGATAAACCTTAGTGGAGCTTCCAAAGGGCTACAGTGCTAGGGTACTTTGCCATTAGCGCTGATGCTAACCTCTACCCTGCTGGTGCTTCCAAAGGGCTACAGTGGTGTTTCTCAACGGGGGCAGTACAGCCCCTTAGGGGGCATTGGGGAGCTCTAGAGGGGCGTTGGGAAGGATACAGCTGAGAGGGGGTGGTGCTTAGTTTCCATTGGGGGGCATTAGTCCATGTGAATTTTTAATACTAAGGGGGACGTTGTCATGCTTATATTGAGGTCAAGGGGGCATTGTGAGGCTTGTGATGAGACCAAGGGGGAGTTGGTTAAAAAATGGTTGAGAACCACTGGGCTACAGTGCTAGGGTAGCTACTGTGCCAACATTAGCGCTGGTGCTAAACCTAACAACCCTTAGTGGTGCTTCCAAAGGGCTACAGTAGCTAGCATTGGCAGCTAGCCATGCAGAGATAACAAAACAGAAGAGTGTGTGGAGGAGAGGAGGCTGGATCACGTCTGTGTGTGTGTGTGTGTGTGTGTGTGTGTGTGTGTGTGTGTGTGTGTGTGTGTGTGTGTGTGTGTGTGTGTGTGTGTGTGTGTGTGTGTGTGTGTGCGTGTGTGGTCGGGAAGGGGTATAACTGATACCTCTGATGTGTGTGTGTGTGTGTGTGTGTGTGTGTGTGTGTGTGTGTGTGTGTGTGTGTGTGTGTGTGTGTGTGTCGGGGGGGGGGTGGGGTACGGGAGGTTCTAACAGATACCTCTGATGAAGAGACAGAGGTGAAAGAGATAGAGAAAGTGGGTGTGTGTATGAGATAAAGAGAGAGAGAAGGCAAGAAAGAAGGCAAGAAAGAAAGAGGTGAAAGAGTACACCCTCCCTCTGCAGAGAGAACGGAGGGGATGCTAGTGACAGCTCCGGGAAGAAAGGATGATGAGGGAAGGAGAAAGAAAGAAAGAAAGAAAGAAAGAAAGAAAGAAAGAAAGAAAGAAAGAAAGAAAGAAAGAAAGAAAGAAAGAAAGAAAGAAAGAAAGAAAGAAAGAAAGAGAGAGAGAGAGCAATGATGATGAGGAAATGATGAGAGGAAGAAGGGATGAGGACAGAAGGAAAGGTGAAAAAAGGTAAAGAGATGGCAGAGGAGAGAAAAAAGGAGAAGAGAGAGTGTCATGCAGGTTTAGGGTGTGTGTGTGTGTCATGCGGGTGTGTGTGTGCAAGGTCACCTGGTGAGCAGGCTACTGCTCCCTTTGATAACCACACATATAACACACACATATAACACACACATATAACACACACACATAACACACACACATAACACACACACATAACACACACACATAACACACACACATAACACACACACATAACACACACACATAACACACACACATAACACACACACATAACACACACACACACAGTGTAGCAGCCAAATGCACAGGCGCATATCCATGTATGTAATTATAGAGAAATGATGCAGAGAGGAGGACATCAATAATGAGAGGGGAGGGTAGAGAGAGAGAGAGAGAGAGAGAGAGAGAGAGAGAGAGAGAGAGAGAGAGAGAGAGAGAGAGCGAAAAAGAGAGGAGGGTGGAGAGAGCGAGAGACAGAGAACACTGCAGACACTATTAATCAGACACAGAGACTATCCATCAGACACAGACTTAGAGAAAGAGAGAGAGGGGGGGGGGAGCAAGAGAGCGAGAGAAAAGAAAGAGAGAGGGGGGGGGTGTCTTATCTCCGGCATTCTCTATCATTTTTAGATAAGTAGAGGGGTGTGAACATGTGTTGCCTGTGTGTGTGTGTGTGTGTGTGTGTGTGTGTGTGTGTGTGTGTGTGTGTGTGTGTGT
>NW_026945577.1:865542-873042 GCF_034702125.1 Engraulis encrasicolus | reverse complement strand
TCTCCCCGACCCGCGAGTCCGACCCGGAAGAGCCGTTGACCGACGACTTGGGCGGGGGCGGGGCGAGGAACTTGTGGTCTTTGCCGTTTGACTTTTTATCCGACATCTTGGCGACCAAAAGGGAAGGGCGAAAAAATAACCGATATGATAATAATCGACTTGTTTTGTGCGTTTGTGCGTACGTACAGCGCCAAATAATAATAACAACAATATTAACGCAGTGTAAAATAATTATAACCACAATAACAATAATAAATTAGAAGAAGGAATCTCTAAATGTGCACCCCCAAACCGTTATTCACAGGCCACAGCAGAGATAAAAGAATAAACTCCAGATATCAACTCCTGGTATCACAACTCCAGATATCGACTCCAAAAAAATCCAGGGATGGTTGGGTTTTAGAGGATGTAACAGGAAAGGACCGATACGGGGGTGCCACAGCACAGCAGCAGCCGTTTCTGAGGTGAGGTGAGGTTTGTGCGTGTGTGTGCGCGCGTGTGTGTGTGTGTGTAGGTGTAGGTGTGTGTCTGTGTCTGTGATGTTCAGACAGGTCGGGCCCCTAAAAAAAAAACAAGGGCCCTGTTAACAGTTACAGTTCCTGTCGAATGCGTAACACAGGAGGGGGGCCGATCCCACCACGGAGAGTGGGGGTGTTCTTTTGTAGATGGAAAAGAACAGCAGACAGTCACTGACGTTCAACGACGACAACGACGACAACACGCACTGCGGAGGACCTGCCGGGACGGGCACGTCCAAACCATCCATGATGTTGCTGCTGCGCACCCAGGACAGACGTCATTGAAGACACAGGCAGGTGGAAAGGTGGGGAGTGGGGGGGACGGGACCGACGGGGGAGGGAGGGAGCGAGGACGTTGCGTTGGCCGCTGAGGAGCCTGTGAGGACCGGGCTGGAAGACCGGGCCAAGCTCACTGTAACACAACACGAGAGAGAGAGAGAGAGAGAGAGAGAGAGAGATGTTAGAGCAGGCATGGGCGTAATTTTAGGGGGGGATGGTGGGGACATGTCCATACCACTTTTCAGATAAACCTAGCTTGTTCCCACCACTATTTCACAAATATAATGCAAAAACAGCATAACCGGACAATTTGCCATTAAAATGTCCCCACCACTTTTCGAGCCAAACCTACACCTTTGAGAGCAGGGGTAGGCAATCATTTTGGCCGAAGGGCCACATTGGGTTTAGAATATTGGTCAAAGGGTCATATATCACAGGGCAACTTGACTGTCAGTAACACTTAATAATGTAGGCTGGCATAACTTTTTTTGCCATGTCATTCCTGAAAACTGCACTGAAATGTATTTACAGTACAGTAGCCTACTGTATAACATACAAGACCCCGTTATTTTAAGAGGTCTGCGAGCTCTTCTTTGAATTTGGTCTGTGAGCATCACTTTGAATTTAAAAGGTGTCTTTCTTGTAAAGGCTCTGCGGGCCACATGAAATGGCTCAGCGGGCCGCATGTGGCCCTCCCTGGGCCTGAGTGTGCCCACCCCTGTGTTAGAGCAAGGGGAGGGTGCTCTCTCCTTGTGTGTCAGCTACAGGGGTTCAAAGCACAGCCACTGGCTGTCCCTCTCCAGTGACCCAAGTTAAGCCAACATTAATTCTCCTCATGTTTATAAGATCCTGTCTTGTTGACATTTAATTACACTGAGCAGTCTGTTTTTTTTACCTGCTTCAAGCTATGGATGAAACAGCTATATACTAGCTAGCTTTAGAGAGAAAATGTCAATCTTTCAGGACACGGCGGGTTGCTTTCCTACAGACTGTTAACAGTTTGACAAGAATTCACACTTGTTCACAGTGAGGCTGTTTCTATTTTTAACTTTCACATGACCAGCAGCTTAACGGTTTTTAAAATGTGACAGCTTCAAAGAAGTTTAACTATGAGTAATTCCCAACTTTTCGCATGCAATTAAAAGTTTCAGGGAGCTTAGTTTAAAGCAATACAACCCATCGATACGTGTAAACAACCCTGTTCTGGCTCAGTTAGCTTGTCATCTGAGTTGTTAGCGGGTGAGACATACCTCTGGTCACTGCAAAGAGCTACGAAGTTGATAACTAACAGCTAGCTGACGTTTCTTACTATATTGCACTAGATTAGCCTACTTTGTCAGATGTTTACCACCACGAACAGCGAGAACATTCACGATATCCAGGACTTAACCCAAATAGCAATGGGCAAATTTACGTCTGACATCAACATCACTCCGAAAAGTAGAACTGTCAAAACAAGCCATATCTACCGTTAGCTAACTTCAGCGGATTTATCGGAGGTCCAAAACCCCAGGACACTGCACCACAATTTCTCGCTCATCTTTTTGGCTCAGTTCACATCTGGGTTTAGCGAGTTCTGCTTTTGTAACAACAGGGCCCATGTTGTTATCGTTAAAAACGTATTTTTCTGCCTTGGCAACGTAGTTTGTATACCCCGGGAAAATCAGTTAGAAGGCTGTGGAAGAATATCATCCGAGTTTCGGATTCGGAGATGTTGCGCTAGCAACTCTGCTACATTTGGATTTGCGCCAAAAGCTCCGTCTCGCGCTACACAAACCAACCATGTACCAACACAATGTAGATGATGAACTGGAAAACCACTAGAAGTTAGTTTAATAAACTGTTGCCTATGCATTGTGTGGCAAACACATTGGAAATCATTTTTTTTAATTGACCACACAGCCTCAGAATAATCAAAAATATATGTAATCAGCTTGAGTTGCAGTAACAGTAATTACCGCTTGCCCATGATTACATTGATACAAAGTAGCCTATACTATAACAACCAATAGTGGCGACGCTGTTGATGTCAGTAAAATGAGTGTTGATGTGCTTAAACTCTTCGCCGACTGCAGTTGCAGGAACTTTAGTTATAACTTCTCTAGTCTACGGATATTGCCATGCACACGGAAATCCAACGAGATCTGCGTTCAGAAAAGTACCAATGAGTTTGCACACAGAAGTGGACTACAATAACATTCCGATGTTATCTTCACATTCTGAGGCCATCTAATGGTTTGCAACAATTACTATTTCTGGGAAGAATGTAACTCTCTTGCCATCGACTACGAATGGAGTGTAGATCTGTTACCTTCCGTGTGGATAAATCCATTATGCCCTCTTCACAAAACGAGTGATGTCGACTTGAATGTTTCGCAGTTAAAACATATTAATTTCATAAATTTCAAATAGGTCCCAAACGACAAAAAGCTGCACGCACTTCACAAAGCCACAAACCCCATCATTCATGACAATGCGCTTTGGTAGTCTTGTTGTAGTCCGATTTTAGTGGGTGCCTTTCCAAAACATCAGCGATAGGGATATTTTAGTCCTTTGCATCCAAGACATGTGTCCTCTAAAAAAATCAAAAGGACTGCCCGGTGCCAAGAAAGTATATCCTCTGACTTGAGACTATATTACATCTCTTTCCGCTCCCATTTTCTTCTTCTTCAAGTTCAATGTTTCCTTCCAATAGTCTTCGTTTAAGGGGCACGACGCGGTAGTAAAAAAATACTGCGGTTTCTTGATGTTAACGCACAGTCACTTAAATCAGTCCGACGAGAGAGGCTTACGACTACAATGCAGCAGTCGAGTTTTCTCCGTTCTCAAGCAGAAAAGTGACCCCACGACTCGTAAGCTTCTCTATCATGGTTGGTTAGCTACAGCGCTCAAGTAGTCACTCCTCCGAGTGGTGATTGTAGAATCTAGCCCGTCACCGCGGTGCCTGGTCGAGCGAGCGAGGGAGAGGGAGGGAGGGAGAGAGAGAGAGAGAGAGGACTGGGCTATCTGGTGAATGCTGACAGTGAAACTGCCAACCACGGATTTTATCAGACACGCCTGGGGGGGTCGCTTCATTGCCTCCACCACGCAGCAGTCAAAGGCTAGCCACCTAGCCAGCGCGCTAGCATCAACGCAGACTGCCGTGCCGAATGCAATCAGTAGACAGTGGTGTGGGTTGGTACTCACAGACTGACAAGGAAGATGCGATACCGTTTGTGCTGTGGACGCTCTGACAGAGGCGTTCAGTTGTATATGTGAATAAACTATTGAAAGAGCCTTGTCAGATTATTAAGAAACCCACCTCATTGATTTAAAGTCAACGTTACACATGTTACCCAAGGAACTGACAAGATAGACCGTCTGACTCTGAACTGACAGCTTCTTCTGCATTTGTTTAAATCCACTAAAAGCTGGTGGTTATGACCGTTTCTCTGACATGGCCACCTGTTATTGCGAAGAGTTAATCAAAATCATGAGACGTTATTACTTTACATCAACGTCACGTCTCAGACACCGGTAGACTCATGGCGAGTTGAAACTCATAGATCAACGCTTGGCCAACAATGGAACACTTCAAAGTCATGGTCAGTGAGGTATACTCAAAAACTATCGAAAACCAACAACCCTCAGATGAAAAGGTCAACGTACATTTCAAACAGCAGACAAATACAGCTTACATTACTAGAAAATGCTAAGTCACATTTAGCTGTAGTGAGTGGCGTTTTTTACCTCCTGATATCAACTCCCCTTCTGCGAGGCACTTCCAGATGTGAACACTGCGCATGTTCAATACAGCAATGACCTCATCAGCTGTGTAGTCCTCAATGGATAACTGCCATTGATTTTTTTGTTTAAAAATCGATACTTTCGCTGTCATCGTTTGTCGTCAATATGTGATAATCTGACGTTGGCGTATGCCAGGGAAGTTAATGTCACATTCAAAGTGTTCATGCTTTCTTATAATAACGGGACTACACATCTCGAGTTCTCACTGCCATTTGACTACAGTTCCCAGACTGTCACTTGCAAAACGGACATACGCTTCGGACCTCACGAGCGCTCATGTTCCCTGCGTATCTGCAGGACGCAGATGTTGAGCCCTGTTTGATCTACAGAATTAAAATAAAAAATCGCCACTACAGTGTACGCATCCAAGTGAACCTCAGACGACAAGGCTCTTCGCTGAAGCCCTCCCGGCGCCATTGTGCTGGGACCCCCCACTCTTCTCTCATTCATAGAAATCTCTGCAGTGAGTCGGTTGAAGGTGAAGGAAGGTGAGAAGCAAGTTGTGAATGAATCTGCGGCTCTGCGACTGAATGGACATGAATGAGGAAAGGAATAATAGCTACTCCTACTATAATTAATAAATGGGAAAAAAACACGGGCTTCAAAATTGTAAACACAAAATGTAGCCTATTCATTCAATAGCCTACACACTGCCTATTTATAGCCTATGGATATGAAATAATAGCCTAATTAAAAATAAAAACCGGGGGGTTGACAAAGGGGTCAGATGTCCCGGACCCAGGGGGCATAACTGGGTTCCCATTACATTGCATAGTGAGGTAGCCTGACAGACCAGACCATTCATTTTGAATTAGTTCATAATTCACGAATGGTTTGATTTCGCTTCTCTGGTGAGGGTTTAGACGGCTGGCCAATAAGCAAGCGCATTATTGGACACATTATAACATCATGAAAATCAACCGTCAGCAATTGGTCACCACTCATTTCAAACCAGAGCTGAGCTCACTCCTCCCACCCAAGCGCTCCAGGGCATAAAGGATCCAGACCAAAAATGAATTACGAAGGTAATTAAAGTGGTCTGGTAAAACCAGGCAAGTAGTGAGAGGGGTGTGATGAAGTCTGAAGCACTGAGGGGCTTACAGGGCCGGTTCTAGTCAATCTGGTGCCCTAGGCCAGTGGTTACCAAAATTTTACCATGACAAGGCCCCCCACCAGATTCCAACCATGGGCCGCCCACACTGTTTTTTCTCTCCACCTGGTTTCACAACTTGATGAAGTTTGTGCATTCCTAAACCCATTCAAGTACTACAGAAAACATAGTCTAATATGTTTAACATTGTAAATTAGTAAATGATTCCAATGCACATCTATTCACAAAGGGGCAGGGACGCAACTACTTTTTTCTGGGGGGGTATGCAAGAACGATTGTGGTGCCTCCCCTCCCAAAAAAACACTTAATAATTATTTGGCGCCCTCCAACGCCCTCTGTTTGGCGCCCCCCTCTCTCTGGCGCCCCCCTGCAACGCATACGTCGCATATACTGTAGTTGCGCCCCTGCAAAGGGGTCAGTTGCCCCAGACCCGGGCGAAGCTGTCAGTAGGCTATGCTGACTGTATAGGCCAGTGTTTCTCAACAGGGGTGCCGGGGCACCCTGGGGTGCCGCACGCCCCCCTCAGGGGTGCCGTGGAAACATGGCTGATGGTATGTGAAATTGCCCTACATGAATAAATAAATGATGGAATATACTACATAGTTGTCTAAATTAATAAAGTAATGCTTTGTGTCAGTGGAATCTTTCATCTACCATGGCCTGGCCATCTTCTATGGCAGGGGTGTCAAACTCATTTTGGTCCGGGGGCCGCATACAACCCATGTGGACCTCAAGCGGGCCGCATTAGTAACATCATCGCAAAAAAAAAAACGTAAAGCAGAAGATTAGTGTTCAGCACTATCACGTTTTAAGTGTGTTGAATATGTAGAAAGCAATGCAATACTGATAATCCTATGCAAAATTTCATTGACTTCATTCATTCATTGCCAACTGTCAATGAATTAAATACGGGACAGTTCATTTTGGCGGGGGGTCGGGGGGTCTTCCCCCAGAAAAAAATGTATTTCTTAGATGTAATTTCCTGCATTTTCACGCATTTTAACATCCTGTTTCCAGTTTCGGCTTAATAGGAACCAATACAAATACAATTATATTTATCATTTAATTATAACCAACACCAAAACAATACGAGGAAGAAGTATTAACATTTGATCTCTATATATGAGGTCTATATATGAGCTTTATCAAATGCCTGTCAGAGTACAAATTCACCATTTATAATAGAAGTGTGATGTGCACTTTACTACATACATACAGTATATACAGTATAGGGACCATTGGGTTAATGCCATGCAGGTCTCGATTTTGCCCCGAGTGGCGTAGTTGCACATTTTGGTTATTTCATTGAAAAAAAAAATTAAAAAAAAAAAATAATAATAATAATTTTTTTTTTTTTCTAATTTTTGAACATCCGGGCCGGATTGAACCCTCTGGCGGGCCGGGCGCGGCCGGATGCGGGCCGTATGTTTGACACCCCTGTTCTATGGCCTACACATAGCCTGTCTGAGATAAAGCAGCAACTTTGAACGTCTCCAAATGTGTTACTTTTCTAAGCTTGTGTGGTATCGGATGCGATGCCATGTTACGGCTTGTTGGTTAGGGGTGCCTTTAGGCTAATTTTTTCATGATTTGAAAGAGTGCCTCGCCTAAAAAAAGGTTGAGAAACACTGGTATGGGCTTTACTGCAAGCATAACCTACAAATCTAGTGCTCTACTATACTTCAGTGGTTCCATTGGTGGCTATAGTCCAGCGGTTCTTCACTTTTTTTCTGAAAGTACCCCCTTGCCTGTGACCAAGGCAAGCCTTTCACCCCCTCCAACCGAATCTTTTACACCTGTATTTGC
>NW_026945577.1:850542-855542 GCF_034702125.1 Engraulis encrasicolus | reverse complement strand
TGCACACTGGTTTTCTTTGCTGGTAGTTGGTGAACAACGTTTTTCACTCTGTGAACCTGATGAAGCAGCAGCGAAAATGCATTTTTGCCCTGATAAACTATCAGCAAGGAGAAGATCCGTGTGTGGGGATTGATTTCCCCTTTTTACTTGGATTATGCTACTTTGACTGCACATCACAAGCACCTGGTTGCGCACAGGGACGGATTATCCATAGGGGACAGCAGCACAGGGCCCAGGGGGGGGGCACCAACCATTTATGACCAGTGAGGGGGCACCACAACACACAAACATAACAAATGCTCCTGTCGTGGGTTTGCTTATCATCTCCACCAAACGTGACTGTTCCATTTCATCATGGACTTAAACTTTCCACTGCCGTCAATTTTTGTTGTGTCCCTGTTTTGTACTGATATTGAGTTCTGTATGTCTTTGAGTGTTTGTATGTTATTTGTTTATGGCCTGGGCCTATCTGTAAAGCGTCTTTGGGTGTCGTGAAAAGCGCTATACAAAATAAATGTATTATTATTATGTAAGGGTTAACATTCGGCGAGAAGGTCGCTACCGTGGAATAGCAGCACGACAGAGAGAATCTTTAGACCCCGACGCGGAGCGGAGGGGTCTTGTTCTCTCTGAAGTGCTGCTATTCCACAAAGCGACCGACTCGCCGAAAGTTAACCCGCTTATTATATGGATATACTTAAATGATTCACACATGGCGGGGACATTTCTTTAGGCCTATTTAATGTTAAGATTGTTGCTGCGCAAAACAAAACAGTGCCGTTGTGAAACACCGCTAGGCAACAGCTAGGTAGCCAGGACAACAGGTGAGGTGTTGCCTATCACAGCAGCTGATTAGAGTCTTGTTGAAAAGTCGCTTTAGCAGTGAAAAGTCTTGTTGCCATTGACAGCGGTCAGTTATAGACCAACCCGTCCGTTATCGAAAAATAACAGACGTGCGAACGTTGGGGAGCCCCGTTGAAATGAATGGAGCATTCGACCGATGACGTCACACCATATAATAATATTAAATATTGTTTATAAAGGGGGCACCAGTGAGGTATGGTGCACAGGGGCACCACATTGGCTTAATACAGTCCAGGTTGTGCACAGGGACTCTGCTATGATAACAGAGTGATTTCGTGAGCTGAGAATTATAAGGTTCTATCTCCATTTTTGGTAAAATTGAGTTTTTTACATAATCTGACCCATTACATGCTTATTAATGCCTGTGTGGTGTTATTTTTGGCTTAATACAGTCCAGGTTGTGCACAGGGACTCTGCTATGATTGCCAAGTGATTTGCATAAAAGCAGGGTCGCCTAAGAGAAAGCGGCAAGTTGAATCCTGGCTGGGTTGGAGGTTTTTTTTAAATCATTTTTTTAACCTTTCAGAATGACTCGTTTGGATACCCCGGAGGGAACTTTAAGCGTAGCATACCATAGATCACAAAATGTCATGTGTGAGATCTGATCATGTTTGATGGTACGTATCCTTCAACACGATGCTGTTGATAGAGACTATTCATATTAGTGGGGTAGTATTAGGCTCAGTCATTTCAAATTGGTGTTAAAGTTTGGTTTCACACACACACACACACACACACGCGCACGCGCGCGCGCACACGCACACGCACACACACTCACACAGACCTCTATCTCTTTCCCTCGTGTTTCTGTGTGTGTATACAACAGCTCTGTGTGTGTGTGTGTGCATAAGCCGCAAGCATACTAATAGCATTGTCTCTCTGGAAATGCAGTCTTATTATTATTATTATTATTATTATTATTGATTTATTTTCTTCCAGATATAACGTTTTTTTGTGATTTTATGTGTGAATAGAATATGGCTTGATTGAAAAAGTTGATACTCAGGATCCTAAATTCATAAACTCAAAGTTGCAAGTTGGGTCCTAAATATCACATAGGCTTTATGCAGCCATATTTGCATATAGGTATCAGAGGGATCTTTGTGATTCAGGGATATTCTGAACAAATCAAGTTGAATGATATCCCAGGCTTTATTTACAATAACCTGTAACAATAAATGATGTTTCATTGCAACTTGGAGGGCATTTCCACCCTTTATCTTAAAAAAAAACACAGAATTTTGCTGTCCATGGGCTAAAAGTGTGCTTATTACATAGTGTGTCTTTAATCCGGTAACCAAATACTTAGCTCACCAGCTCCTCCTCTTCATGCTGAATCCATGCATACCTCATATGTTACATTTGATATAACTAATAACAAGTTATAGCAGTTTATATATTTTAGAGCGCCCCCCGCAGGACATTTTGTTATCTGTGTGTTTGACACTCGAACCCAAATTGTTCTATAGACCCTAAACTTCAACTTGGAAGTGAAAACCAAACTTTAACACCAATTTGAAATGACTGAGAAAAAATGCACATGCCTATGACCCCACTATATGTTGCACAGACCTTCTGCATACATAGCAGGATATTAACACACACACACACACACACACACACACACACACACACACACACACACACACACACACACACACACACACACACACACACACACACACAAACACACACACACACACTTCTGTTAATCATTTTAGCGCGCACGCACGCACACGCACACACACACACACACACACACACACAGGCCCATATTACACTGGCTCTATACTCTGCTAAAATGATTAAATGATTATGTTTTCAACTATATAACTGTCAACTATAAATCTTGTTTTTTATTTAGTGGGAGCCTTATAATAATAATAATAATAATAATAATAATAATAATAGATTTTATTTGGAGCTTCTTTCAAGATACTCAAGGACACTTTACAGTAGTAGGACAGTAAACAAGAACAAAACAAACACAAGCAATACATGTAACAAAGCATAGCAGCTTGTGAAGGAAAATGAAGAACAAATAATATAACAAGGAAATAAACAGTTTCTGTAACGATGGGAAAGCAGGGGTGAAAAGTTGTGTTTTAAACATGGATTTGAAGGTGGCTACAGCAAGGTGCATTGGAGTGGGAGTGGGAGGGAGTTTGAAAGATTGGAACTTTAATGATTATAGTGTGGCTGTAAAGAGGCTCCAGGTAGGATTAAAAGTTTAATTAATCACTGTCCCGAGTCAGCCGATGGTTATGTGAATCAATTGTAAGTGCACGATGACGCACGCGACCACTTCCACGGTCCGCTGTCAGGAAACCCAGAATGCAACTTTTTGTCAGAGCGGTCCAAACGAGTGTCGTGGTGGGAAACACTTTTCATACGAAAAATCGCTTTACATACCGTATTTAGATTTGTATCAACTGCTGGCATTCCGTGATGAAAAACAGTCTCTCAGCGAGTTTATTTGAACAGCATTTTTTCATTACGGTATTGATTTTGAGACAGGCATGCCACGGGCACCGCTCAAATGACGTCATCCTACCTTGTACCCCTTTAATAAATATAATGATTATGGAAAGTGAATGGATACCAGATTCATTAAAAACAGAAGATCAAAGCAATCACAGCAGTAAATAGTAAAGAAACTAGCTGAGGGAAAAGCTCACAGTCATTGCTGACATTACAGTGTAATATATAAAACCACAGTAGACTCATAGAGTCAAGAGACTCATAGATAACGCTGTGCACACACACGCACACACACACACACACACACACCTCAACAGGCCCGTACACCACACTGACACTACACTCTGCACACACACACACACACACACACACACACACACACACACACACACACACACACACACGCATGCGCACACACACGCACACACACACACACACACACACACACACACACACACAGCTCAACAGGCCCGTACATCACACTGACACTACACTCTGCAGACACACACACACACACACACACACACACACACACACACACACACACACACACACACGTATCTGCTAGTGATGTTGGCTGTGATTGTAATGTAATGTAGTACTCATATAATGTAATATCCGCTTGTTAAAAAAAGGTCCTCAGGTGAGTGCAATAACTGGATCACAGTTGTTGTAAAATATGTAGCTGCACTCTCAACTGTAATGTTTTTTCTATTTAGTGTGATTGCCTAATAGTTAGATTGCAGCTCCTCTTCAACAAATATAGGCTAATGTTTCAGAATGAAGTCCAGTTGGAGTGCTTCCTGGAACTGTCTAGTTTTTTAAGATGGTGCTCTTTGGTGACAGGCTTGGTTGATTTCAAAAAAGTTTTAGAAATACCAAGGCACTCATCTTCTTTGTAATTAATTTTTTTTTAATTACAAAGAAGATGAGTGCCTTGGTATTTCTAAAACTTTTTTGAAATATAGGCTAATGATTATAGAAAGTGAAGATCAGAGCAGTAAATAACAAATAGCTGAGGGGATGAATGCCCATATCATTGCTGACATTGCAGTGTAATATGTAACACCACATCATAGACTCATAGACTCAAGAGACTCACCCTTATGAAAGTCGGCCATGGTTTTACTGTAGTAACCATGGTTTTACTGTAATAATCATGTTTCTATAAGTACTCTGAACCAACCATAGTATCACTGTGGCTTATACATGTTTTTGGGGGGTAACCATGACAACCATGTTTTCTGACTAACCATGGATCATGGTTATTCATGGTTTTCATGATTTTTTTTTCCAGCATGGTTTGTGTCTATGATTTAACCATAGTCAAAGACCAAGCTCAAAAAAGCATGGTTAATTGTGGGTTTCATGGTCACCCAAAAAAACCCATGAAAACTTGTTCGCAGCCGTGGTGTAATGGTTAGGGAGTTGGACTGAAGATCACAGAGTTGCAGGTTCAAATTCCACCTTTACCTCTCCCTACTCCTCCATCCATGGCTGAAGTGCCCTTGAACAAGGCACCTAACCACACATTGCTCCAAAAAACTGTCACCAATATGTGCGTTGGATAAAAAAAGCGGCAGCTAAGTGTAATTTAATGAATAATTATAAACCGTGCTAAAACCATAATAAAAATAATAATAATAATAATAATA
>NW_026945577.1:843042-845542 GCF_034702125.1 Engraulis encrasicolus | reverse complement strand
CGTGATGTTCAGTTGAAAGGTAATGAAGAGATTTTAATCGAGGAAAGGAAATATGATTGAAGACCCTTTAGATAGAGAGCAGGAGTGTGATTTGCCGCGGCCGCATGAAGAGGTAGGCGAGTGGCTTCCAAATAGACAGCTAGATTTCGCCCCCGACGTTACCAAAAGTTCACTCCGACACTCGGGGCAATTGGCGAAGGTGCCAATATCTGAGGAAGCACGTCCTTTAGATATAGGCCTATTTCAGAATATTTTCACTGAGGAACTTTCGGATATGGTGATAGCCTGTTGGTGAGGCAGACAACGGTAGACATGCGGATTATAGATGTGTGGCCAGCCACACATCCAGCTCAAAGTGGAGCCCCTTCTCAAAATAGGATGAAATTGCTCATCGGTCTTTGCATAACGTGTGGGGGAATAAAACGCCCATACTCGCTGGTGGGAGAGCAAGTGGCTGTATTAGACAAATGTCCCCCGATTTATGGCAGAAATGACTGCCTAATAATTATAATAATAATGATTATGATTTAGTTATAATCGGCTATTGTAACAGTAGCAATATCCTAGTAGCCTAATAGCCTATAATAAATAGCAGCATCAAGCATTATCCTGAAAGCACGTGAAACTTTTTTTCAATCATTTGATTATGAGATATGATTTTTTAAAGGAATATGTGTTAGTGTTAATGCTGAATGAGCATAATCCCGTGAAAGCAGAGGATTTTACCTTTTAAATGCAATTTGTCCCATGTCCCTATGTGTTCCAGAGGCTGAGATATTGAATTTTTCATAGGAGTTTCCAACCATTTTTTCTTATCTCAAAAAACCCTCAGGCATTGGGGACCTTTTCTAAAAACTGGCTCAGGCGCCAATGGGTTAAGATCCTGCCGGATCCGGAACCTAATATCGGATCCTACGAAAGGGCTGAAACACATAGCCTACTCGCACACATGGGCCCTTTTTATTACGTTAGCGCAAACAATTTTTTAGACTCATTTGCTTACTGCCACACTGCCTGCACTGGCCGCTTCCAAAGTTCTTTCACTCCATGCAGCAATTGGGGTTGTGAAAGACTGAAAAACCTAGGCTAGAGATGCACCAGATCCTGATTTTTAGGTAACTGCCAGATACCGGATCCACAGCCTAAGATCCTGCCGGATCTGGATCCTGTGAAAAACCCTATTATGCTGCCGGATCCGGAACCGGATCTTGGATCCTGTGCATCTCTACAATATAGAGTAGTGTGTGAATGAGGCCAATAAGTCGAATAGAAGCCATGATTCTTCAAATGGGAATATTATTTGGCTTTTTAATTTTTTTTTTAAATGTTGCTTTACTTTATTTATTTAATTTGTTCATGGTCCCTCTAAGCACCCCTTTGAGGCCCCCACTTTGCCACCCACTGTTGTGTGCAATTGAAAATGCATAATAAAGGTCTGCAAAACAGATAAATACTCCTTAAGCCCTATTCGGACGGGACTTAAATTACCTATGGACCCCTGGTGATTCGGAATTACCCCTGGACCTCTGTGATTTTTTGCGGCGCATTCGGACGGGATTAATAAACGTCTGTTATTTACTCAATTCACAGACATTACAAGGGGGTACAGACGGCGTGCCTATGTGAAATTACCCCAGGACGTCTGTGTTTCGCCGAAATACAGTAGGTAATTCGCGGAGGAATTATTACCTCACAATTCGCGGACATGGCACATTCGCACAGGACTAAGAACTCAGACATTGGGTCTTTCTCAAATGCAAGGCCAGTGTCCTTCCAAGTGTATCAGCCTAATTAGGCACGCCCAGTGATTGGATACCCTTTATTAGTCATACCCAGTGATTGGATATTCTGTAGAGTTCACCAAAAAGTATCCAATCACCGGGCGTGACTAATTAGGCTGATACACTTGGAAGGATACTGGCCTTGCATTTGAGAAAGACCCAACGTCCGTAATTATTGAGAATTACCGGGGGTCCATTGGTAATAAAAGTCCCGTCCCAATCGGGCTTTAATATTACATTTGAGGCACACGGTTGAGCCATTTGAGACACAGGGTACGGCCAACACTGAAGAAGGTTAAAACCAAAATGTCTGATTGCCAATAACGTAGGCTACATAATGAGGAGTGCTGCCCTGTTCTTTATTTGATATTTTTGAAACAATTACAGTGAGTCCAATAAGTTAGAGTTAGAGTCAACAGTTGGCAGGGGATCGAATATGCCAACTTAATTCTCTAAATTAAATAAAAATCAATTAAAATATATTCTTTAAAGTTTATGTAAACACTTTAAAGTTATTTTCTTTTTGATATTCCGACTCTCCATGTTAGAATACATGTTATCATACATTTATAGACTGATCATGTCTTTTTTAGCAGACAAACCGGCAAAATCAGCCAGGGCTCAAATACTTATTGGACTCACTGTATATACATAATGAATGTGTGTGTGTGTGTGTGTGTGTGTGTGTGTGTGTGTGTGTGTGTGTGTGTGTGTGTGTG
>NW_026945577.1:835542-838042 GCF_034702125.1 Engraulis encrasicolus | reverse complement strand
CCCCTGTCCTGGGGCTGAGGCATATTTAGCTGCTGTACTGTACCTGGGGGTTAGATCTGGTAATTGCAGTCATCCACATATAACTGACAGCACATATGTGCACTTCAGAGAAGACCGGTACACACACACACACACACACACACACACACACACACACACACACACACACACACACACACATACACACACACACACAATCACACACACACACACACACACACACACACACACACACACACACGCAATCACACAGACACACACACGCAATTACACACATACGCACACACGCACACACACACAGACACATACACACACGCACACACACACTCTGTAGATGTGATTGTATTTGCATAAACACGAATTCAACATATACTGTGCGTGTGTGTGTGTGTGTGACTGTGTGTGTGTGTGTGTGTGTGTGTGTGTGTGTGTGTGTGTGTGTGTGTGTGTGTGTATGTCTGTGTGTCTGTGTGTGCGTGTGCATGCGTAGGGCTACATGCTGATACATGGTGAATGTGGGGACATTGGTGTGCATTCCAACATGGCTCTTATCTGGGTGTGTACATCAATGTATGTATGTATTTGGGTGTGTGAAACATGTTGGGTGTGGGCACCAACCCCCCCCCCCCCCCCCCCCCCCCCCCCCCCAAAAAAAAAAAACACCGGAGAAATGACAGCGGACCATGACACAGAGGAAAAAACATACTGTAGGTAGCCTACATGATTGTGAGCGTAGTCAATATATCTGGGGATGTTTTTTATCAGTCATTATTTTTTTCTTATTGCGTTAGGAAACAAGGTTGACGTTGACAATAGTCTGTAGGCCTATAGAGTTACTGTTTTGAAAACCGAATGGTTTCACTTCTCGAGGTGCAGTCCATGCGCGCACATAGGCCTACAACTAATAATTATATATTTTTTAAAAATTGAACTGCGGTGACTTCGCTGAGTGCACTTGTGTGCTCTCTCGTGCACGGGGATGAAACAGCTGCAGGCAGATGCCACGCCTATCATTTAGATGGGCTACAAGTTTTCATGCTTTATGCAACTTTTTCACTCAAAAGCTGGTGCAGAGGTGTCTGCTGCAGCGTGCATTAAGTCTACATTACAAACATGACAGAGGGGTCTGCATAAAGTGCCCCGGCTTTTTATGGTCCCAGCTCAAAGAAAAGGCAGTCTACATCAGGACCCACCGCGAAATGCACCGAATGTCAGTCCAGGTTGATCATGCGCAATACAGAGCACAAGCAAGCTGAACCACCGAAGCTCTCAAATAACACACAACACAAATTGCAGCATGCTATTCATGTCAGCAAACATAGAATAACAACAAGTGTGCAATAAGCCTTGCAACATCCAAACTGCATTGTTTCGACCCTAAAGTCATCAACACGTGTTAATATGCGTTCATGCAAATGTATTTGCGCGGGGCAGCCTGCCCGTGGTCAAAGTAACGCAGCAACCCCTATTAGAAGACGCTGCAACTGGGACGCTATTAAAATACCAGCTAGGCCTACATATCGCCAGAAACAATGTTAATCTAGGTTGTTTACTAGGTCATACTGTTTAAACTAACCTCCGTCAGCAAGAGTAGATTACTATCTTAAATGCAGTCAAAATGTGCCCCTTGTTTGAGGCTGAAACAAATTGTTGTCAGTGCTGGCTGCCGTCCCATGGGAAAGCAAAGTTGTCATAAAACCGTCTCTGTCATAAAAACGCCACAGGTAATCAAACTACTTTGTGAAATATGACACCAGAGGCAAAGTAGCCTAATATTTGCCACGGTGGGCTTAATGATGAATGAAACAGCTTAGCCTACCTGTACTGCTATCCATCTAATGCTTTCTTGCTAGTCCACACACAACTGCATTTAGCCTACGATTGAAACTTGTCACTTTCAAGATATACATTTCGGTTATTTGTTTTTTTGATTTATCAGCGCCGACGCCAAGACATAAGGTTATTCTAGATGGGAAGTGGAGAGCTGTCCTAAACAAGAACTAATTGTGACTAGCTAGACTTGTATGTCTGACTGGAGGTAGCCAGCCACTCGATTTACAATTCCGCTGATAGAACTAGAACTTGTTACACTGTATCATTTTTGCTGGAGCGGGTGAGTTACGCACAGCAGCAAAAAGATCTGCCTTTGTAAATCAAGGTGCCCAGCCATAGTCTCTGCTCTGAAATTGAATTTAAACATACATGCTGCTTCTTCTCATATCATATGTTGCATTGTCACAACATTTATAGAAGACACAATAGGCATAATATTTATTTATTTCAAATTTATTTATTTATTTATTTCACAGTGCGTACGGCCGTATGGCTCCAGATGCCCTTGTGTGTGTGTGTGTGTGTGTGTGTGTGTGTGTGTGTGTGTGTGTGTGTGTGTGTGTGTGTGTGTGTGTGTGTGTGTGTGTGTGTGTGTGTGTGTGTGTGTGTGTGCGTGTGTGGGTACATGCTTATTCATGGTGAATGTGGGAACACATGTGTGGTGTGC
>NW_026945577.1:770542-830542 GCF_034702125.1 Engraulis encrasicolus | reverse complement strand
GCCGGCATTGAAGGCGTGGAAAGATGCGGAAGTAATTGACTTTGTATGGGAGAGCGGGCGGCAGAAGCGTTAAAGGGACACTGTGTGAGATTTTTAGTTGTTTTTTTCCAGAATTCATGCTGCCCATTCACTAATGTTACCTTTTTCATGAATACTTACCGCCATCAAATTCTAAGTATTCATTATGACTGGAAAAATTGCACTTTTCATACATGAAAAGGGGGATCTTCTCCATGGTCCGCCATTTTGAATTTCCAAAAATAGCCATTTCTAGCTGCAAAAATGACTGTACTTGGACCATACTAGAAAATATTTGTTTATTACTTAGTAAACTTTCATGTAAAGATCAAATTTGGCAATAGGCAGCCCAGTTTCAATGAGCAGCATAGTTGCAGTACCTTTTTTGACCATTTCCTGCACAGTGTCCCTTTAAAAGCCGCAAAGCGTGTCTGAAGTCAAAAGTGTCAAAAGCCGAGGGCGTTGAACTTCATCTAAAAATATGTAATGAGCTCGGCGGCGGCAGGCGGCAGCCAATGTAATGTTCACATTTTTCTAAACACGGGCTTCGGTTGGTCGAGATTCTTGGTCGAACGCTTCAGGTTGAATCTTTTGCCGCGTTCAACGCCCCTGACATGTGCTTTCCAGGCAGGAGTCAGCAGTGTTTTAGCTCTTTCAACACCGGCGGTGTGACCGTAGTATTAGCAATTCTGAGGAGGCTGTCATCATGTTTTAGCTTATGTATCGCAAACTAGTTCATTCGGCGTGTTGGTGTGACGCCTTTTGAAGTTGAGGCATCCTCTTCAATGCAACGGTAAAGCGCTTTCATGCACTTATGAGAAGTGACAAGGTTTGCACAGTTTTCTCGCCGTGTCTGCAATTTTCTTTTGCCAAAGCGCATTTCTGTTGCTAAAGGCAAATGTGCTTTGCTGTGCGCTAACCAAAAGCATCCTTAAACCTAACCTGTCAGTAAAGTAATGTTTCTGTTGCTTTACCTTTGCCAAGAACAGCGACATTTGGCTGATTTCTAGCTAAATTGTGCCTAAACCAAAACCATGCATAAACCTAACCTGTCACAGGGCGTTGTGGAGCACGCGTTAACTTGCAAAGGCGTAATGGACACACGCGATAGTGGGTTCCAATCAGTGTGTCATCTATACGCAATGCATGATGACATGTTGTTCTGAGAACCAGCGCTGATAGGACAACGGTTGCGTGTGACTGTCAATCAAAAGAGTTCTAAAAGAATTCTTACTGTCAATCATGTCAACTGACAATGTTCATTCGTCATTTAAACAATTTAAATATCTTTGTTCTTCAGTCTTTCCTTTCTTAATCTCTCCATCTCTCTTCATAATGCCCAAGGCAGACACATAGGCTACGTATGCACACGCCCACACACGCACACGCACGCACACACACACACACACATATTTCTGTCTTCCTGTTATTATGTTATTACTGTCAAAATGTTCACAGTTCATGACATGTAGTACGTCAATGATAGGATTCTTCATACGTGCACACACCCACATCCACACACACACATGCACACACACACACACATGCATACACACACACACAAACACATTATCGTTTTCATGTTACTATCATCAGGACATGGCACAGAGCATGCACATGCGCAGACCTTCACATGCACGCACGAACGTACACACTCACGCGCACACACAGGCAGGTATGCATTTATGAACAAACCGCCACACACACAGAGACATTCTACATGGTGTGTGTATCTCTATTAGGTGTCATCTCGTTGGTGATTTACACAGTGTCCTACAGTCGACAACGTGTCACAGTGTGTTCATACATGCATACCTGCTAGTGTGTACACGTGTGTGTGTGTGTGTGTGTGTCACGGTGTGTTCATACCTACCAGTGTGTGGTGTGTGTGTGTGTGTGTGTGAGTGGTGTGTGTTTGAGTGGTGTGTGTGTGTGTGTGGTGTGTTCATACATGCATACCTACCAGCGCTACTCCCTCTGCCTGCAGTTCAGTTCAGTATTGTACAAGGGTGTGTTTGTGTGTGTGCATATGCGAATGTGTGTGTGTGTGTGTGTGTGTGCGCATGTCCATGCATGCACTGTACCATATGTGTATGTGCATGCATGTACTGTGTTTTTGTGTATATGCCTTCATGTATGTGCGCGCCGCGCGGGCGTGTGTATGTGTATGCCTTCATGTGTGTGTGTGTGTGTGTGTGTGTGTGTGCTCGCAGGCCCTCCATAGCTCTCGAAACATTCAGAGTCTCTCTGCGAAGACAGTAAATAACTGCAGCCACTTTCTGTGTGTGTGTGTGTGTGTGTGCGTGCGTGCGTGCGTGCGTATGTGTGTGTGTGAAAGTGTGTGTGTGTGTGTGTGTGTCAGGGTTCCCACGGGTGCTTAAATTCCTTGAAAATGCTTGAATTTCAATTAAGTGATTTCAAGGTTGTGAAAATGCTTGATTTTTTGGTGAAGTCCTTGAAAATGCTTGGAATTTGTGTCAAGTCAAACTCAGTAAGCCAAATAATAGGAGTACATTGTTCAGGTACATAAAAAACAGGTACATTCAACAACCTAACATTTATTAGAATGCAGGAAATTGCATCTTAAAAACACAACATTTTCAGGGGGAGGACCCCCACACCCCCTTCCCGCGACCTATTGAGGTGCTGGAAAACTGAAAATTGGGTGCTTGAAGGTGCTTGAATTTGTTCATGAAAAAGATGTGGGAACCCTGGTGTGTGTGAGAGGGAGAGAGAGAGAGAGAGAGAGTGTGTGTGTGAGAGAGAGATATTCAACACTCATTTATTGATCCATCTTACAACCAAATCAGCCTTCACTTACAATCCAATTTGAATGGTACCCCCCCCCCCCCCCCAAAAACATGTAAAACACTTCCCCATAGAGAGAGAGAGAGAGCGAGAGAGAGAGAGAGAGAGAGCGAGAGAGAGACAGCGGGGGTGGGGGTGGGGGCTTGTGGGTGGAGTGGTGTTGGCTGTTAAAAATATATACAGTATCTGTTTAAAATATATTGAAATAAAACAACCATGCTGCCAAGACTGTGCACCATCCAACACCACAACCCCCTGTTTTTCTCTTTCCTGCATGGCTTTTCAGAAGTGACTTTTCTAGGAATTGGTAGAACTACATGAACTGGTGATTAAGCCGAGAAGTATGCATGCATTTCCCTGTACGTGGTGCGTATGTGCTGTACTCACAGTGTAGGTTGTTGGACTGGAATGAAGTGTGTGCGTATATGCATACATGCGTCGGTGTGTGTGTGTGTGTATGTGTACAGTGTGTGTGTGTGTGCGTGTGCGCGCATGTGTATGTACGTAGTGTATGTATGTGTGTGTGAGTGTGTGCGGGGGTATGTGTGTATGTGCATGTGCATGCGTATGTGTGTGTGTGTGTATGTGCATGTGTCTGTGTGTGCGTCTACGTCTGTGTGTATGTGTGTATGCAAGCGTCCGTGTGTGTTTGTGTGTGTGTATGTGCATGCGTCCGTGTGTGTGTGTGTGCGCGTGCGTGCGTGTGTGTGAAGGCATTGTAACACTGGACAGAGAGCTTGAGTGGTTCCAGATGTTTCTCCTTTTCTTAGAAACCAGACTTGAACCGTCAGTACTATCACACACACACACACACACACACACACACACACACACACACACACACACACACACACACACACACACAGACTCACACACAGAGACTCACACACCAACACACACACGCTGCAACATTCTCTCCTCTCTCACACATTCTGTCTCTCTCACTCACTCACACTCACACACACGCTAACACGCTCCAACATGCTCTCTCTCTCCCCCACACACACGAACAGGGCCTCTGACACCTTTGACTGGGGCCCGGGGCAAAGTCATCTGAAAGGGCCTCATCATTCAATACCTACAATCTAATAAGGACCCAATTCTGGGCCCCCTATCTCCCGGGACAACTAACTTGTTTGTCCCCCACCCATGTTTGCTTCCCTGCACACAAGCAACATTCTAAAATGATTTCTCTCTTTCTTTCTCTCTCTCTCTCCCTCCCTCCTTGCCTCCTTTCCTCTCTTTTCTACCCTCATTGCTCATTGGTTGGCAACATTCTCTCTCACCCTCTTCTGTACACTTTCACTCCTCCTATCTGTGTCATTCTCTCGCCCCCCCCCCTCTCCCTCTCTCCTTCCCTCTTTCTCTCTCTCTCTCTCCTCCCCTCTCTTCTCCCTCCCTCTATTTCCTTCCCCTCGTCTTTCCCAGAACAATGACTCAATGCTGCCACCAGTTTGCTAGAATAAAAAGAACAGACCAAACTCACGCCCCCTTTCTTCTTTTCCAAATCTCTCTCTCTCTCCCCTCTCCTCTTTTCCTACCCCGCCCCCCCCTCTCTCTCTCTGTATGGTAGGACACTTGTACTTGTAGTTATGTCTAGTGGTCATTTTTGTCAAACAAAGAAAATAATTTGTACATTGGTCTCAAAATAGGTCCTGCAGTTAGCTAGAATAAAAAGAACAGACCAAGCTTACACCTCCCCCCCTCTTTTTTCATTCTCTCTCTCTCTCTCTCTCTCTCTCTCTCTCCCTGTCTCTCTTTGTATGGTAGGAAACTTGTACTTGTTGTGTTGTGGTCATCTGTGTTTAACAAAGAAAAAAAAACATGCACATTGGTCTCAAAGATATGTGCTGAACTCGTAAAGTCAAAAAAATACCAAAGTCTGCAACACTGGTATCCCGTTTCCCTATTTAAATGAAATTTAATTGAACTAAAATAGAGGAATGGGAACCCAGTTTCTGTTATTAGTGGTCACCTGTGACTCCTCCACCAAAAAAAGACAATGAATGCAATCCATATCCTCTGTCTCTCTCTCTTTATCTCTCTCACACACACACACACACACACACACATCCGCGCGCGCGCACACACACACACACACACACACACACACACACACACGTACTTGTAGTTTTGTCGAGTGGTCATCTGTGACTCCTCCGTCTCCTCAAAAAAAGACACAAATGAAGACATAAATACACATGCACACTCCCACAACCATTCTCTCTCTCTCTCTCTCACACACACTACCACGTCCATTCTCTCTCTCTCTCACACACACACACAAATGAAGACATAAATACAGACACATGCACACTCCAACATCCATTCTCTCTAACACACGCACACACACTACCACGTCCATTCTCTCTAACATACATGCACACACACACACATCCATTCTCTCTAATACACACGCACACACACACACACACACTATCACGTCCATTCTCTCTCACACACACACACACACACACACACACACACACACACACACACACACACACACACACACACACACACACACACACACACACACACACACACACACACACACACACACGCACACACACACACACACACTATCACGTCCATTCTCTCTCTCTCTCACACACACACACACAAATGAAGACATAAATACAGACACATGCACACTCCCACATCCATTGTCTTTCTCTCTCACACAAGGTGTTTCTCAAAGTGAAGTGCCCCAGCCTTACTAGGATGAGTAACACCCATTTTTCAATTGCACCCAGCATTTGGATAGCCTACATATATCCAATAATTAATTACTAATTGTAAATGAGTAATGACCAAACTATGACTGTACAGTGGAGTGTGAATCAACTTCTACCGTGTGAGTTTTATGTGGTTTCATGCCTTCTGGTCTTCTGGTCTTTTTTCAATTGCACCCTGAATTTGAATACATGTATCCAATAATTAATTACACTTAGAACTTTATTTTATAGTCTTTGGTGGAGTCCGCTTAAAAATGGGCGTTACTCATCCTGGCAAAGCTTCACTCTGATATACCCTCTCTCTCTCTCTCACACACACAGCCTTGTCAGGCCTTATGATGACCTGTGTTGTAGTGCTCTGCCCTCCTCCTGCAGTAATAGGCTAGGACACTTTACTCTTGATATACCGCCCCCCCCTTCTCTGTCTCTCTCTCTCTCACACACACACACTCTTGTGTCAGGCCATATGATGACCTGTTGCTGTAGTGCTCTGCCCTCCTCCTCCACTATTAAAAGCATAAGCACACGCACACGCACACAGACACAGACACACACACACACACACACACGCACACACTCTTGTGTCAGGCCATATGATGACCTGTGTTGTAGTGCTCTGCCCTCCTCCTGCAGTAATAGGCTAGGACACTTTACTCTTGATATTCTCTGTCTCTCTCTCTCACACACACACACACACACACTCTTGTGTCAGGCCTTATGATGACCTGTTGCTGTAGTGCTCTGCCCTCCTCCTCCTCCTGCAGTAATAGGCTAGGACACTTTACTCTTGATATACCGCCCCCCCCTTCTCTGTCTCTCTCTCTCTCACACACACACACACACACTCTTGTGTCAGGCCATATGATGACCTGTTGCTGTAGTGCTCTGCCCTCCTCCTCCACTATTAAAAGCACAAGCACACGGGCACACACACACACACACACAAACGTATGCACGCACACACACACACTCACACTCTTGTGTCAGGCCCTATGATGACCTGTTGCTGTAGTGCTCTGCCCTCCTCCACTATTAGGCTAGGACACTTTACTCTTGATATTCTCTGTCTCTCTCTCTCTCACACACACACACACACTCTTGTGTCAGGCCTTATGATGACCTGTTGCTGTAGTGCTCTGCCCTCCTCCGCTAATAGGCTAGGACACTTCACTTTTGATATTCTCTGTCTCTCTCTCTCTCTCACACACTCACACTCTTGTGTCAGGCCCTATGATGACCTGTTGCTGTAGTGCTCTGCCCTACTCCTCCTCCACTAATAGTAGAGTGAACCTCTGTTGCTGTGCTGTCATGGCAACGGTTGTAAACAGAGCATGAAGTGCAAGTACAGTGCACACGGTTTGTGTGAGTGTGAGTGTGTGTGTGTGTGTCTGTGTGTGTGTGAGAGAGAGAGATGAGCACAGAAACTAAAGGGGTGCACTTCAGCCTACAGCCAGGTCGCTCTGTGTGTGCGTGCGCGCACACAAATTACAGACACATTTCATCAAACATTTAAGTGAAGACATACTTTGTTTTTAGCCGTTCTTCATAATAATCTTCACCTCCTCACCACAACATGACTCTCCCTGGCCATGGGTTCCACCTCACGAGGGCGATGCCACATTACCATTTGAGTAGCAGGTCCTTAACCCATTCAAGTACTGCAGAAAATGAAATACAGGTACATATATGATGTTGGCTATGATTATGTCCTCGTTTGTGAGTCGCTTTGGTTATAAAGCGTGTTCCAAATGCAATATAATGTAATGAAATATAATATAAACATTGTAAAGAAGAAAATGATAACACAGTTGTGGTAATTTATAACCTCCATTAGTTTACTCATTTCAGGGCAGGCAGCGCATAGACATATAGGCTAAGGCCTAGTAGTATAGGTGTGTGATCCATGATTGTTTATCTAATTTTTGGTTTATTTTAGTTTACTTTAGCTATTCAATTTATTCCATTATCAAATTTGTTTTGCTATACTTCTCCTGCCAACTTGCCGTGCCCCCCCTGGCATCCCCTCGCGGGCCCCCCAGCCCTCATTTTGAAACCGCTGTTCCAAACAGTTTTGACATTTTTCGAACAGCCACAGAATATTTTGTGTTAGACCTATGGACACATTACTGGGTTTGTTTAAAAGCAGAGAATCTCAGCTGTCCACAGGTCAATCCGTAGGTGTCTTAATGTTGCCGTACGCAAGTTAGTCCAAGCTTATCAAGGCTTACTTAAAGGGACACTGTGTGAGATTTTTAGTTGTTTATTTCCAGAATTCATGCTGCCCATTCACTAATGTTACCTTTTTCATGAATACTTACCACCACCATCAAATTCTAAATATTCACTCTGAAAAGGGGGATCTTCTCCATGGTCCGCCATTTTGAATTTCCAAAAATAGCCATTTTTAGCTGCAAAAATGACTGTACTTGGACCACACTAAAAATATTTGTTTATTACTTAGTAAACTTTCATGTAAAGATCAAATTTGGCAATAGGCAGCCCAGTTTCAATGAGCAGCATAGTTGCAGTACCTTTTTTGACCATTTCCTGCACAGTGTCCCTTTAAGCAAAAAATAGACAGTTTTCCCCCCTTGAAACTGGTTATGTTATACATGTAATGTTTGACTCTCCGAGTTGAAATTAAAGATCTGTATTTTCACACCCTGAGACTAAGTCCAGTTGCTTAATTTGATAACAGTGAGCGGAGGCCCTTACAAGTTGCAGGTGTCACCTGAAACATTGGGAGAGAGAGAGAGAGAGAGAGAGAGGGGGGTGGGGGGGGGAGAGAGCGGAGGAACAGAGAGAGGGGGGAGAGACATGGCAAGAGAGAGACAGAGGAGAGAGAGAGAGCGAGAGAAGAAGGGGGACAGAGAGAGGGGGGAGACAAGGCAAGCGGGAGCGAGAGACAGGGAGACAGTGAGAGAGAGAGCAAGAAAGAGAGGGAGATTGTGTGTGTGTGTGTGTGTGAGAGAGAGAGAGAGAGAGAGAGAGAAAAGAGAGAGAGAGAGTGAGTGCATTACAATATGTGATCTTGCGTCCTCCACTTGTACTTCTCTCCTCGTACCAGGAAGTAATATGTCATGATGACATCACTGACCACAGCATTATATTTCAATATCTTGCAAAAGCTCAATTGTAAAGCCTTCTTCTCATTTGCAATTGGGACGGTGAATGAAAAACTGTCCCTCAAAAGTTGTTGTGGCTAGGCTGACAGCTGGGAAACTTTATCGTTTTCTCCACGGAGGAGGGGACAGGAGGTGGGGCGAGGCCACAAGCACAAGTGGAGGAGGCAAGGTCGCATATTGTGACACACCCACTGTGTGCAACAGGGTTGCTGCTCTCACCTGAAACACTAGGTGTCTTCACTGTCCTGATAACCTACTGCACTTTACAACCTTTGAACTGTGGAGCCCCTTACCACGCATATGTGTGTGTGTGTGTGTGTGTGTGTGTGTGTGTGTGTGTGTCTGTGTGTGTGTGTGTGTGTGTGTGTAATCCATCATCCTGTCAGTGTGCCCAGTTGAAAGACAAGGGGCCTTTTCTTCTCTTCTGCTTCCCTCCCAGGGAGAGGAAGAGGAAAAGTAGCCATACCACCACTTATGAAAATAAACACACACACATCGTATATATGCACTCTCTCTCTCTTTCACACACACACACACACACACACACACACACACACACACACACACACACACACACACACACACACACACACACACACACACACACACCGACACACACACACACACACACCGACACACACACACACACACACACACACACACACACACACCGACACACAAAGCCATGCAAACACTACACAGACACATAACACACATATGCAGAGATGTTAATTTAATATTCATACACATACGGATACTCACACATACTTCTCTCCCTCTCGGTGTCTCTCTTACGCATGCACACACACACCAACAGGAGCATATTCATTCACACCCACGCTGCCACCTCGCATGCTCTCATTCAAAATCAGCCTATCCCACAGGCCGTCATGAGTAACAACTGAGATGCATACATGCACATTGGATCGGTTACTACACACTCATGAAAACAGGCACATCCGCACACACAGTATGCACACATCCAGAGACACAAAAGCACAAAACAAAAGGCAAATGCTATTTACACCTGTATAGTGAACATTGCTATGTACACCCGGGTGCAAATAGTCATTGTTGCTATTTATACCCGGTTGTATAGTTAACAATGCTATCTTCTGTTTGCAATATACACCTCCTCCCTGGGACGTGTCATTCAAACACATGGGTTCTCCTACCACTGCTATGCTGATGACACCCAGATGTACCTGTCGTTCCGTCCAGAGGACACCACGGTTTCGGAACGCATCTCTGCCTGCCTCACCGATTTGTCAACATGGATGAAGGACCACCACCTACAGCTGAACCTGGCCAAGACAGAGCTCCTGGTGATCCCAGCTAAAGAGTCGCTCAGTCACAACATCAACCTCAAGATAGGCTCCACCATCGTGACCCCAAACAAAGTCGCCAAAAACCTTGGCGTCATGATTAATGATGAGCTGTCATGCTCCAACTACATCAACTCGGTCACCCGGACCTGTCGACTCCAGATGTCCAACGTACGGAATATCAGACCTGTGCTGACACAATATTCTACACAACGACTGGTCCAGGCCACGGTCCTGTCCCGGGTTGACTACTGCAACTCTCTCATGACAGGTCTACCTGCTTGTGCGATAAAGCCTCTGCAGATGATCCAGAATGCGGCGGCACGGTTGATATTCAACCAACCCAAAAGGACCCATGTTACTCCTCTATTTATTGAGTTGCACTGGTTACCGATCGCCGCCCGGATCAAGCACAAGGCATTGACCCTTGCCTACAAAACCATCACAGGAACGGCCCCAGCTTATCTGAAGGACCTACTAACGCCTTATGTTACTGGAAGAGAACTGCGCTCATCCAGCACAAGCCGCCTGGCTCTGCCATCCAGTCGCTCTAGGTACTCCCAGTCAAGATTGTTCTCCGTTGTGGTACCCAAGTGGTGGAACAGTCTCCCAGAGGCAGCAAGACTAAGCACATCTCTTGCAGCCTTCAAGAAACAACTAAAGACATTCCTCTTTCGAGAGAATCTACTAGACTAATGCTTGAACTGGCCTTGCCCCAGGGCAGACTCCTGACATGATGTTTAGTTTAGTTTAGTTTAGTTTGTGTGTGTGTGTGTGCTTGTGTGTGTGTGTACTCGTTATTTACTCTTTATGATTTAAAAAAAAAAAAAAAAAAACTAACCCTCTCTGCAACTGCACTTGTTGTTCTGTATATCTCCTGTGCACTTTGTATTTGCTTGTGATGTTGGCTTGATTATGTCCTCTTTTGAAAGTCGCTTTGGTTATAAAGCGTCTGCCAAATGCAATGTAATGTAATAATGTAATGTAATCTACACCCAGGTGCAAATAGTCATTGTCATTTTCTCTCTCTGTATCTTTTCTCTCGTGTTTCTCATTTCTCTGTAATTTCTCTGTCACTCACGTAGTATTGAGCATTTCTCCACACCCCCCCCCCCGCTTCTCTGTATCTCTCTCATGTTGTTACATGTCTCTCCCTCCCTCTTCGCTCTGCATTTCTCTCTTGACCCTTGTATCTTGCTGATTGTCTCTCTCTACTTTCTTATACTCTCTCTCTCCTGCCCTCCCTTCTTCGTCTCTCTTTACCCCCCATTCTCTCTTCTGAAGCAGCTTTCTTGGACTGCCTCAGAGAAGCCTCGCCTCAAAGGGGGGGCTTTGTAGAGGAAGGAAACAGCAATTTCTCCCTCTGGTGTGTGTGTGTGTGTGTGTGTGTGTGTGTGTGTGTGTGTGTGTGTGTGTGAGTGCGTGTGTGTGTGATGAAAAGCAGGAAGACACAGAAGAATGTCACTAAGTCGGCCTGGCTCCAACATGATGAGTTGTGTCTGTAAACCAAGCTCAGGAAGGATGCTGTGTGTGTGTGTGTATGGTCTTGTGTGCAAGTGTGTGTGTGTGTGTGTATGCTCATGTGTGCACGTGTACGTGCATGCTCATGTGTGCAAGCATGTGATCCACAACGTGTGTGTTTGTGTGTGTTGTATTACCCCATAGTGCCCGGTTGTCTTCTAGTGGTTTGTGTGTGTGTGTTCATTGATCGGACCAGTGTTGGAGCCATTATATGTCTAACTGAGGACAGATGTGAGAAAGGACATTATAGGACACTAGTGTGTGTGTGTGTGTGTGTGTTTCAACAGAACCCCCCTCTTGTTTTCTCTGTCTGGGCCCCTGGAGACCTTTGTTGCCAGCCCACTGCCCTGTTAAACACACACACACACACACACACACACACACACACACACACACACACACACACACACACACACACACACACACACACACACACACACACACACACACACACAACCTCCTCATGTGCTTGGCCAAACCCACACAGAAACAGCCTTCCAAGTTCCAACCCTCTTCCCTCACACAGACACACAGACAGACAGACAGACAGACAGACACAAGGGTTCACATTACATAATAGAAGGTAGAGTATTTGAAAGATGTATTGGAGGAATTTCGGGTTCAGGGAATAGAAGGGACCAAAAGTAAAGCGATCTGCAAAAAGTGCGGAATTGAGGTAAAGCGATGTGGCAATACCACTAACTTAAAGAATCATCGGTAACACTTTAGCATAACTACCTATTCACAGCTTTATAAACACTTTATTAACATTTAATAACAATTCACATTTAACAAAGCATTTACAAATGTTAGTAAATGAGTAATGACCAAACTACGACTGCACAGTGGAGTGGGAATCGGCTTCTGCTGGGTAAGTTTTATGTGGTTTCATGCCTTCTGTTCTTTGGAGGAGAAACTTCCAGGACCGATGCGACTGCGCTGTCTGCTGTGTTAACATAGTATTTCTTGCCGATTTATAAACATGTGATAACATTTTGTTGATAATTAGTTACTTTTAAAGTGTTTATAAAGCTGTGAATAGGTAGTTATTCTAAAGTGTTACTGAATCATCTGCTGTCTTGGGACCCACCATTTTCCAATCTCATTCAGTCGCGACCCAATTTTTTTTAGCGAGACTCGAATGACTGGTTGCACGCTACTATCGCGCATAAACATTCTGATTTTATCTATGACGACAGATGACAAGTTCAATCGCCTATCAAAATAAAAGTTGTAAATTGTAGCAGGGAAAGTTGAATGTTATTTTAGCGAATCAATGAATTATGATTTTTTTTTTTATACCATGGCTCTGCGACCCACCCATGAGCCCTCCGTGACCCACTTTTGGGTCGCGACCCACCAGTTGAGAAACACTGCCCTAACCTGTCCTTGCGGCTGCAGCAGAAGCTGGACATGCTGTCACTACCAATCACTTCGGCATTTGTAAAGACATGCGGCCGTAAACAACGGCTTCAGGCAGTTGATGAAAGTCGCGGAACCTCATTACAAAATGGTGTCTCACAACTGAATCTCAGAAGATGTGATACTGAACATGTACCAGTCTGTGAGGGTGAAAGTCAGGACACACATTCAGTCAGCAGAGAGGGTGGGGATTACCACTGACACCACACACTTCATTGATGCCGATTGGAATTTGACCTCATATGCGCCACAGACAAGCGAAGTGCAATCGGACCACAGTTCAACCAGCCTGGCCGAGATGCTGACGGGTGCGCTTGAAGAATAGGGGCTGATGAGCAAAGATCCGGCTATCGTAACAGACAACGCCTTCAACATGGTGCAGGCTGTTGAGATCATGGGCCCCACAGCCCATTGGTCCCACATAGCTTTTTTATTTAATTTTTTAGGCCCATTAGTCTCATATCACAAAGACTTTTAACATTATTTTTAGGCCCATTGGTCCCACAGCCCAATGGTCCCCCAGCTTAAGCCTGAGGCCTACAGCGCTGCCAGTTAGTATTGGCACCCTTTAATTTTATTTACAAAGTGTGCAATATATCCAGAAATAAATGGAAATATACACAACTTTTACCATCAGGATCTTTTAATTGAACATTATAAGACATTTAGAATTGCCAAGTATTTATTTCCAAATGCATTTTGTAATTTCAAGCAAAAACACGAAAAAGGGCATGTCCAGAAATATTGGCACCCCTCCTTCAAGGGTTAATTGCACACTATTAGACAACAATGGCAGCCTCCAAAGGTTTTGGTTTTCATCAATGATTGTGTTCTTTCATTTTACAACCAATCCACTGTGCATTTGGATGTGTTCTTTGGGTTTTTGTCTTGCTGGAGGGCACATGATGTTCAACTCAAACCAAGTGTTCTTGCCATGGTTACAAATTTTCCTGTAAATGATGATACCTGTCATGTCATGATGCCTGTCATGATACCTGTGATACTGTCAAAGCCTCCAATACCTGATGCAACAATGGGGTGACATAATATTATGGATCGGACACCATGCTTGATTTTTGGTAGGGTGTCCTTTTCCTTAAAGACTTTCTTGCAGAGTATGCAAACATACTGTTTGTGTAAGTCACTGAAAAACTGTGCTATTGCTTCATCTGACCTTAAAACATTCTTAAAAGGGCTGTGCTATGCCTGTGTTTTCTCATACAGCCATCAGGTGTTCCCTGTTATGACTTTTATTAAGCAATGTGGTCTGCCTTGGTCTCCAACCAAAAGGCACTACTTTGTGTAGTGTTAAACACGGGGTACTTATTGAAAAAAACTACCCAAAACAGTTCAAAGTTGACAGTCAGGTCTGTAGATGTTAGCCCCTGTGTTTTTTCATTATTTGCACCGACTTCCAAATACTTTTATCATTTTACCCCCCACATCCAAGGATGTTCTTTACAGCTCCATGTTTGGCAGATTTCTGAATAACACAACACAGTGTTGCAAATGTTATACCAAGGCCTTTTGAGATGACCTTTTATTATTTGGAGGTCTTGTTTTTGCAAATAATAGTATTTGTGGTGTCCTCAGGCAGCTCCTCTGTCTTCACATTGGTGAAAGACACACAAGCTGTAACAGGTGGTTATATAAACACAAATATCACAATTCCTTGCCTAATTCATGTTATATGGGCAAAAGCAAGTAGTCAAAGGTGATTCCCATTTGCGATTTACCATAATTGAGTCAAATTAGGCTTCCACAATGGTATCCAGTAAAGGGTGCCAATACCAGTGATCCAGGGAGCTTTACTGTCTTCAATTTTTTCCCTCTCATAGTTTAGTATTTAATGCTGTTGATTATTTTTATATTAGTATCAACCACAAGCTATCTATAGAAAAATCATGGTTGACCTTATTATTTGTTGTCTGGAGATATGTCCCATAATGTACTTAAACTTCAAGGGTGCCAATAGTAACTGGCGCCACTGTATATGTTCCACAACTCAATATACCCACATTTCTGAGTAAACTAATAACAAAAAAGGTGTAAAGACATTTAACCCTTGACAGTGTGGCCTACACATGCTAACCTTTTTTATATATAATTTCCTCAGCTCAGTTTTTTAGCTCCATTTCCAAAAGTAGAAAAACACCTACAACTGCACTGCTACTACTAATAATAACGATAACAATGTCTTTTATGGCTACTCAAATTGGCTTTACACAATAAAAAGTGGACCATAAAATATAATCACAGTGAGGGGTGGCACATTTGAACAGTGTCATTCATGCCCCGGTGGTAAGCTGCCATAAAATAAGATATATTTATAGGATATATGTGTTCCTAAAGTAGTTGAGGGACATTCCCGGGGCTAAATGTGAATAATTTCTTAGAAATGTGGGAACATGAAGCAGCAGGAATATGCTGTGGAACCAATGGGCCTAAAAAATAATGTTAAAAGTCTTTGTGATGAGGCCCATGGGCTGTGAGATCAATGGGCCTAAAAATGAATTAAAAAGTCTTAATGAAATGGGACCAATGGGCTGTGGGACCATTGGGAGCGGGAAAGGATCTGCACACTGCTTGCAAAAGTCTTAATTTATTAGGAGCAACGTTTCGATCATAGATCTTCTTCAGGCATCTGAAGAAGATCTATGATCGAAACGTTGCTCCTAATAAATTAAGTCTTTTGCAAGCAGTGTGCAGATCCTTTCCCGCTCCTACATGTGACAGTTTTTTGATTTGGCACCTGCTGATGCTTTTTTGCTGGATGTGCGCACTTTCCACTACACTCTGTGGGACCATTGAGCCTAATTTTGAAAAGTCCTTAAAGTCTTAGCAATGTGGGACCAATGGGCTGTGGGATCAATGGGCCGTGGGAACATAGGGCTGACCCCGAGGGGAGCGTACCTATGTTCCCACGGCCCATTGGCCCCACAGCCCATTGGTCCCACGTCACTAAGACTTTTTTTCATTTTTTAGGCCCATTGGTCCCACAGCCCATTGGTCCCACATTGCTTTTTTATTTGAATTTTTAGGCCCATTGGCCCCACAGCCCATTGAAGTGTTTGTGATGTGGGACCAACGGACCTAAAAATGAATTAAAAAATCTTAGTGATGTGGGACCAATTGGGCCTAATTTTGAAAAAACATAAAAGTCTTAGCAATGTGGGACCAATGGGCCGTGGGAATATAGAGCTGACCCTGACCCCGAGATGATGGGGGCTAAGGCACGTTGGCTACTTTGCACATATAATCAACCTCGCCTCACAAGCCTGCCTGAAACTCCCAAATGACAATGCTTGAGAGAGTGAGACACATCTCAAAGTTTTTTCATCGCAGCACCACCACCACCACCCACGTCCTCAGAGAAAAACAGACAAATGCTGTGGCGATCCCCTTTCTCCCTGGAGGTTTGAGAAACCCCAGATTCGACTGCTGTGGCTAACAGCACTGGGTTGCTACTCATTGTAAATGTACTTGTTCTCCTGTTCCCTGCTAAACATGTGTGACCAGCAAGACACACACACCCTCACGCTGCATTCACACCAACGGCGTGGACGTCCACAGAACGTGTCTGATATCAGTCCGAAACTGTTAGAATACATGAAAACAAATCATGCCTTGCGCGGTGTAAGCGTGGCGCATGTCCGTCCCGCCCGGACATGTCCGCGCTGCTCCTTGAAAATAAAACTTGAGTTTATTTTCCTGTGCGGACGTCCGCGTTCAATGTGCGGGCTCCATTGAAAATGAATGGCTGCTGCCCGCGGATAGAACGTGGACGTTGACTGCATTGTGCAAGGCAGCCTGCAAACCTCTCGGACTCGCACTGCTCACGGAGACGTTAAGGAAACGTGCCGTCCCTGTGTGCATGTACCATCAAGGGAGTGGAGATGACCGGAGTAAAAGGGAGTTCCTGGGTGAAGGACCTGGTAATGTACCCCATATCTTCACAAGCTCCAACCAACATTGGTTTCTTTCCTGACCATATTGGGCTGAGGCACGCTGTCTCTGCACTGCCCAGCACGGGGCAGCATTCCCCTTTAAGCCTGGTATACGACTTGTTACCCACAGAATACTGTATTAATAAGGAATAATACGACTGTGACTTCACCTGCGAAGTGGTGGAGGGTTTCTCCATGCTGCAACTGCCTGCCTGTATGCGTTAACGCTGGGGGGCATTTTTATGCTATTTGTTTCCGTAGACTGTTGGACCTTTTTGCTGCCTCTTGTCAAATCAACAATTTGCACCCTTCCCAGTCATGTAGAGGAGGCAAGCTACACACATTTTTTCCCAGGCCTTGTACCTGAGAGGTTACACCAGGCGCTTTCTTCGCTCCATCAAGAGTGAAGTGACGCAGGCCTGTACACACACATGGAGACAGACACCCAAAGAGGGGGATGCAGTGCCGCTGGTAATGTTGGATCAAAGAAAGTAGAATCGGATAAGAACTATCACTCGGGTGTGTGTGTGTGTGTGTTTTGCATTGGCCATGGTCTAGTATGTGGGCGTAGCTTACGAACGCGGTGCGCATAGTCAGTGGGTGCGACACTGGCTACGTTTTCATGATGTTTTTGAATCGGATCTAATAGATCGGATTAAGAGTTATTTTGCGACGTGTATACATGGCACTTTCACTTAAATCTGATTAAGCGTCTGGGAAACAGAAAGCATTGTGATTGGACTGAGGACACACGTGCTGAGCGAGCCAAATAAGGCACGGGGGCGTGGTCCAATGCCACCGAGATGCAGGTCATCTTCCCCACGAAAATCGTTGCCTCAGGCGGACTGAAATCACAACATTTCCCCCTTTCTCCCTGGATCATTTACAATGCTACATTAGCTACCCTGTTAGCATAGAAAAACGAGTGGTCAAATGGTAATGTGGAGTAACTTTGTTGTGCTTCATTACTTCGTGGGGCACTTTTACATCAATATATGGAAGCCACAACATTTATAGTCGCTTAGGGACTTTAAATTAAGCAAAACTTTCATGTGAAAATCAACAGGAAGTGCCGCCATGTTTTTCTCACTGGCAAAGAGCACGGTCTCTTGGCGCCATCATGTGGTCAACGAGCATGCGTGGAACGACTGCATTTATTGTAATTCCGAATAAAAGGTTACATGACAGAGGAACGTGTTTAATCGGATTTAAAAGAGGAATAAACCACCCACTTTAATCGGACTTAAGTTTAAATCGGAATAAACTTAAATCCTGTTCGTTAAGTGTTTACATGATATTTTTAGAGTGGAATTAAGTTTTAATCAGATTTAAAGTGAGTTAAATCGGACTTTAGTGTCTCATGTAAACGCATAGATTGTGACTTCCCAAAATCCGGAAACTCTGTAAAACTCATCCGAAAGAGGATATCCGGTTGTCAGTGTTCAGTGAGTAGCCAAATTAACTGCAGCTGTTAGTCTGCAGTAATTGCAGGGGATAATTATGGACAGCTGACAAGCATTCATGGCATCCTATGACTGTTCAACACTCCAACCCTGGCGGTAGTGGCATTGCACTTTACTTAGATGCCTGAAGTACTGCTCGTAGAAGAAATGTGACGCGGTCAGGCAATACTACGCTGTTATGACGTCAGTAGAGGTTACACCAGGTGTTCCTCCGCTCCATCAAGACTAAAGCGACACAGGCCTGTACGCGGACACCCAAAAAACTGGATGCAGTGCCACTGGTAATCAGTGTTTCCAGATGTGTCTCACCAAATACCGCCAAAAAGGTGCTCAAAAACCACCAGGAAATTTCGCCCAATTTCAACAAATTGCATTGATTTCTATGGGCATAAAACTGCAGAAAAAAATGCCAAATGGCCGATTTTACACGTTTTTAACCCGCAGATGGTCATCCCGAGCATCCCAAAGGTCACCGCCCAATCTGGTAACACCAGAGAATCTCTAACAGGGAGAAGGTTCAGGCTGATTGGTACTAGAGATGGGATTTATGGCTCTTTTTCGGGATCCGGATCTTAGTGGCTCGTTCCTTTCAAAGAGCCGTTCAAAAAACTGGATCTTTTGGCTCTTTTTTAAATGATTTATTCAGTGTTAAGAATGTAATATTTTGACTCCTCCTCAAGGTAATTTTGTCCAAACAACAACTGATTATTCTCCTGCTTCTAAAGACCGTTTTTGCCTCTATTTGGGGCAAACAATTGTGTTTTTCCCCTAATTTTATTACTCTGGTCGAGGTCACGTGCTTAAAATGAATGAGAAATGAACGAAATAACGGTCGAGTGGCTCCCCCAGCTGTGATCAGGTTCCCATCGTTCACTTCAGGGATCCGTTCAAAAGAACCGGCTCGTTCATGAAAGACACACCTACTGCAGTAACTATGGAGTGTCCACTAGCTGGCGAGCGTAGGTCAGTCCTTCATGTGGGAAAATGTATGGAATGGAAAGGGGAACCCATATGCTAAATACATTGCTACTGCGATTTCCAGTCACAAATATTATCAACAAAACATTCCTGGTAAGCACTATGACTGTTGTTTAACAATAGGCTGTATTGACAAATCGTTCAGGTGTGTAGTTTTACAGCAGGTTAGAAGATTTCAACCTGTACTCGCTAGCATCCCGCTAATGTTTATGGGTTTGGCCCCATAAAAATTGAGCTTTGTGACCCAGTATACAATAATCTAGTGGTGCAAAATAATCGAAACGCTACCCAAATGGGGTCTTATTATTTCTAGCTTCGAACTTAATATTAATATTTCAGGACAAAAAATTATAAAAAATCACAAAAATTATAATGGTAGAAAACTCCATTGACACCCATTCATTTTGCACTTAGGTAGGATTAGGGTTAGCCAGTTGTGTCTAGTAGCTAGTTCCGTGAGTGAACACCCCCTGGTAACACTGAGTGCCGCTGGTAATGCCGGATGCAGGCCAACAGAGATCCCCGTGGACGACAACCACTGACAGAGGGGAAGAAAGTGCAGCTGGCAGTGTTGCAAAATAAAATTAAATATACAGTATATATTTTTAAATCGCTAGATAATGTCATGTCACAAACGACACGTTAGGGCCGAAACATACCAAGGTGGAACGGAACGGTCACGGAACGAACGCGTTCTTTCTGCTTAGTTTCGGCCGGCGTGTTTTTTTCTGCCTTTCACACTGACAGCGTCCGGCCAGTCCTGTTCAAAAACCTCCCCACAGCCAAAGCTAGCATGCTACTTTGCCATTCATTTTGAATGAGACACCGCCGGTTGCCGGCGTGAAAAATATGCTCGAGTTCTATTTTCCAAATGCAGCGCGGCACAGAGCCGGCTCCCGCGCCGCTGACGCTCGACTACCGCCGGTTGGTGTGTAAGGACAGATATGACGCCGGTAAAAAACGCGGCCGTTCCGCGACGCTTTACCGCCCTGGTGTGTAAGACCCCTTACATATGACATCACAATGTCACGCACGACACACTGATCCCTAGAAAACGTGCATACATGCCTTCGTTCACAGTACGAATGGGCAGTGCTACCTAGAGATCAGAGCTTATCTGCAGCCCCGCTTCTGACGGCGGGGCAGAGTTACTATTATGTTGAAAAACAATGATTTTGCATTGAAAATGCGTGTTTTAAAAAGTCAGTAGATGCACCAAAAAGTCGTTTGGTGAGGTTTTTAGTCACCAAGGATGTCAAACAGTTGCTAAATTGGCAACACTGGCAACTGGTTTTGCAGTACCAACTGTAGAGAATCACACGGAACAAGACTCAGGAAGACAAGAACTGATGCATCTGATGGACCCAGTGAGCAGCTGCCTAGAGGACCTGAGGTGGAGCCGGAGCCCAAGAAGACAAAGAAGTGCTGAGGTGTATGAGGCTGCGATTTGGACAAAGCTGAAGACCAACACATCTTCAAGACATCTTGGTTCACAGCCGAAGAAGTGATCCGTGTTATGTCTGCTTTGTTGCCTGTTCATGCTTGATATTCCCACATCACTAAGATTTTTTAATGTATTTTTAGGTCTGTTGGTCCCACAGTCCATTGTACCCACATCACAAACACTTCAACAGATGGTGGGACCAATGGGCCTAAACATTCAAATAAAAAAGCAATGTGGGACCAATGGGCTGTGGGACCAGTGGGCCGTGGGACCAATGGGGCGTGGGAACATAGGTACGCTCCCGGATGCTGCTTGATTACAACATTGGTGCAGGGCATGCTGGCAATGCGGGTTCACGGAAATAAATGGCTGATATGGCCAGGGTTGTACATCTCTGCGTCGAGTGTATTTGACAGTTTTATTGTATATAACAATCCGTACTGAGGTGGATGAGGAAGAGACTGCAAAACTGCAAAAGACCGACCAACATACACACACACACAAGTACAGAAGACATCTTGGTCCACACCAAATTGCAGTCACACAAGACAGACACGGTAGGTATTGATGAGAAAAAGAGACATGTCCCTTCTTATAAACACCCAAAATATGGTATGTGCTCAATGACCACAGTGACGAGGGAGAACCTGTCATGCAGACTCTCACACTTCAAACTTCCAACGTAGTTTACGGCATTAAGTGTCAACAATGGGAGAGTGTCAATGTTCCCACAGCCCATTGGTCCTCGAATATTTCAATATGCTAACTGAAATATCCAACAACAACATGGCAATTGTAGAATCCTCTGATGTGTCAAACACACAAAACGTCAGGGTTTGAGGATGGGACCAGCACAGTAATTTTGACCTTCCACCATTTTGGCTTTTAAACTTACCTTGGATTTAATAAATTTGATTTTAACAGGAACAAAAACATTCTACTTAGAAGCAGCGGGGAACATAGAACCCTTTTTGATTTTTTTTTTTTAAAGGGACACTGTGCAGGAAATGGTGAAAAAATGTACTGCAACTATGCTGCTTATTGAAACTGGGCTGCCTATTGTCAAATTTGATCTTTATGTAACCGAGGGTAGGTTGGAGATTTAAGTTAAGTGTCTGTTTTAACGACTACGCCACTGGTGGCCTTGCACCAACAGATATACTTGTTGAACAATGGTTCTTAGACCAAGTTTTAAACCAGGGTTTCCCACACACAGGTAAGTAAGTAAAGGCAGAGGCATGGGTTAAAGTGAAATAGTTATCACAGTATTTATTTCATACAACCATCTGTAAAAGCAGGCTGATGTTTGTTTCTTTTCTCTTTTTTACCAATGTTACTGAAAACAAAAACTAAATTAAAAGGGCAACAACTGGTTCACACACAATAGGCCTAGCAGAGCAGCAGTGGCATCGCTCTGCTGAAAACAAAATGACAACTGTAAGTTGCAAGGTTTTGAATGTTCAAACACTAAATATATGCACATCACAACACCATACATGTTTACAAGGTACTAGACAAAGCATGCAGGGATCAGAATCACACAGTATAGACGAGTCATGCACTATGTAGGCCTATTTCAGAATCACACAAGGACACACAAAGTCATGCAGTGTAATCTCAAATTCACACTTAAGTTGAATAAACCATGCAGATTAGGCTACGCTATGGCAAACATTAGCAGTGTTAAAACGATGTACAACATACACAGTACATGAACAAAACAAGTTTTACCTTGTTGCAGCCAACTGAAGCTCAGCATCTCCAATCAGTGCTCCAAGCAGTCACAAGGAACATCCACTACAATAATAGTGACAACATTAGGACGCTAGCCACAAACATGCATTATAAAACAAACATGTGTTGCATTAAAATACACACCAGCACAAAGTTAAAACATACCTCCTGCAGCACCAAAGCAGACAGACACACCACACCAAAGCTTGAGATGCCCCCAGCATCCTCAAGACGAAACCATCAGGGCAGGCATCCTCCATCTACCCAGAGGCATTCCGTATGCTGCGGAAGCAAACACTTCCCTTGAAGCAGCGAGGACCGGGGGACAACGCGACAAAGCAGGGCTTGTGCGTGACCGGTCTGTCAGAGCCCTTTTTATGAATGAAAAGCTAATTGGTGCGTAGCCACCGGCATGCTACCTGGGGGTGTGTCAACAAGAGGTAAGCTATGGTGGCTGCAGGAGGACAATTGAAAACAGTACTTGGGTTACATTTACATGAAAGTTAAGTAATAAACAAATATTTTATAGTATGGTCCGAGTACAGTCATTTTTGCAGCTAAAAATGGCTAATTTTGGAAATTCAAAATGGCGGACCATGGAGAAGATCCCCCTTTTCATGTATGAAAACTGCAATTTTTCCAGTCATAATGAATACTTAGAGTTTGATGCCGGTGCTAAGTATTCATGAAAAAGGTAACATTAGTGAACGGGCAGCATGAATTCTGGAAATAAACAACTAAAAATCTCACACAGTGTCCCTTTAAAGGATTCCAAGTTCCCCGGTAGCAGGGAACATGGGGATGACCCAACTTGAATAATGTGGCAGGTTCAATTTGGCAATGTGGCAGGTTCAAGTCTTTAAACGAAACACAAGTCTGTGTGTTTTATCAAATAAGGCAATGGTGTCTGGACAAAAGAAATGGGAAAAACCCAGAACCTTTTCATGTCTTGCACCTGCGCCTCAAGAAACAGTTATCTAATTAAAGCCATTCAATACGAATTATCTCCGACTTCTTGCTAAAGAACCTAAAGAAGACTTCAGTTTTGTTTTGTGCACCAACAGGCATTGCAGCATATAATTTGAAAGCTTGCACAATTCACAGTGCTTTGCAAATGGGAAGAGATACCAAAATTACCATACACTCCACTTGGAGAAGAAAAATTGAACACATTGCGTACACAATTAGGCCATCTTAAAAATGTTGTAATGGACAAGATTTCTATGGGAATAACAAACCTGCAGAAGTTTTTGTGTCTGTGAAGATTCTCATTCATCAATGTGATATCGGCTCTTCCACTAATTAATAATTCTCTTCTCTGGATTGTGTCTGGTAAAAAGTACTATGCTTACCTCATTTGACAAGCCGTATGCTAATTAGGACATTGAAAAGCACTGGGATGCCGCTCCTATGAAGTGGCTCACAATATGTTAGGGAAGACATCTCTGAATATCTTGTGGCACCTAGCAAATTGTAATTAAATGTCGAAACTCTTGAGCCGAGTCCGGCGATGGCTTCTGCGACTGCGTGGCTTTCCAATCTCATTTCCATCAAAGTATACTCATGAACGGCCATCCGGGTACTTTGCTCGTAAATGTGCGTTACGTCCCTTTATGGGTGAAAACAAACCAAATGTCTCATCAACTTACATGCTACATCGGCTTGTGTAAATGAACACAATCCCTGCTTCAGCCACGGCTGTTTGGCTCTATTATTTGAACAGTCGGCAATACAACACGTTTTCGGCATGTTGCGCGTGAACAACGCTAGTCTACAGGTCCGTAGGCCTATCTTTCGTTTATTAAACCCCAACATCATCAATTGACTTGCATGGGTTGTTTTCCCCCACAAATGGGCGTAACGCACATGGAAAACGTCACGCCGTTCATGAGTATCTAGTATGGCATGGCCGCGAGGGGAGTGACTTTCTTCCTCTAATACTAGAGTGATGTTGAAGTGCAATGCCATCACTGCCAGAGTTGGAGTGTAGGTCTGCAAATTTTTGTCAGCTGTCCTTAATTATACCTCACAGTTAATGCTGACAGCTGCAATTAATTGGGCCACAAACTGAACATTGACAACCAGACATCCTTTTTCGACCAATTTTGCTGAGTTTCCGGTATCTTTTCCGGAATTTTTATCCATCATGGCGTCGCACCCACTGTCCATGCGCAACGTGTCCTCAGGCTACGCCCTCGTTCGTACTACACCGTGGCCAATGCATTTTCCAGCATGAGAGCATTCTGATCCATTCTACATTCTTTGGTTGAGACACAGCTTTCCATGACATGCAAGGGAATTGCATTTCTGGAAGGCCAAAATATGTTAGAAGAAAAATGATTGGAATAGTTAAACATCTGGGCCATGAATCTACAATCCATGACAGTTTAACATTATTGATGGAATTATGGAAATAAATCAACTTTTTCATGCTATTCTAATAAAGTGGCCTGGAGCTGTATACCTCACCCATGCCAAGGAGCAGTGCGACACGACAGTACCATGCAGCAGGCTGACCTGATTTCCTGATTTGCCATGCGGCAGCGGTCTACTTGGAAGCAGTGGGGTACCCAATGATCTCCTGGCAGGAGTCAAAAGACCGGTGAACCCACGAAAAGGCATCTTTTCACCTTTGCACGTTTTCCACATTGCGAGTGTGTTTGGAAGTGCAGATACCGGGCCCTGCTCTCCTGCACCTTCTCCACCGGCAGAACTTAAAAAGCGGAAGTACACCCGCACAGTAACTTCCAATGTTTGCAGAAAATGTGGACAGTTCCGTACAGGGGATACTGGACACAGCCAGTACAAAGGCAAGATTTATTGCCCAAATACTGAGGGAATGTCAAAGGAGGAGTGGCTGCAAAAAAAGAGGCGCATATAGGGTGTGTTTGTGTAGCTGTGGCTGTCCTTCTCTTTGAGGGGGGCACAGACTTCCAAAACCTCTCTGATTGACCCCTGTGCTGATCTGAACCGCGCACAGCCAAAGTGCAAAGCCGGGGCATTCTAAAAGCCGTTTTCTTTTTCACATCTTGCACAATTCAAAACAGTTAGCGTGGCTATCTTAAGCCGGGCATACACTGTGCGATATTTTCACTCGTGGGTCTTAAGCTTCTGCTCACACTGCGCGATGGAATCTCACTGTTTAAAAGTTCACAGCTCACGACTCACAACCTCACACTACACCAGCCGACAGTCGGATTCGAGCGAAATGCTTCCACCGTACGACGCGACTTCATGTTTCCCCGGTCTGCAGAGGAGGGAACATGCGCACCTGAGGTGGAGATGAGGTCGCGCTCAACAGCGAATCGCACGGCCCTATTAATTTGTGCATGTGAAGTGTCAAATCGGGTCGTAGCACTGCTTTAACTGTGCGATTTACGCACGAGCCACGACCAGAATTTCAAACCGTTTTGATCTTCTTGCGACCCTGCGATATGCACGATCGTGAGGCGAAATCGCTTGTCGTTACCCCATGTACACTGCACGATGCGAGACTCACGACTGACCTGCGATTGAGCAAGAAATCAGCCCGACTCTCAAAAAGTCGTGCAAGTGCCAAATCGGGGCAAAAGTCGCACAGTGTAAGCCCAGCTTAAGTGTGCTACACGTCTACTTGTTACTTCACATACAGTCACAGTAAAGAGTTCTGTCCCGTTCTCTTTATGATATTGTGATTTTTCTTTGAGTATTGAAGGCTAACTAGTTTTTCAAGAAAGTTATATAAACTAGTGCTATCCCATTATGTTATGTTTTTTTTTCTTTATTTCAAAAATATACTATCGACAAAGTTATCTATTCTAATTTAGAGTCACTAATAGTTCACTCTACTAACTCATATACTCATAAGAATTTACTGTACATCCTCTCTATGACACATTCACTTACTGATATAGAGATGTACAACACACACACACAGTGTAAAATAAGAAGACTTGACATACTGATGGAAAATAAATATACACACACGCACACAGCAGCAGAATGTGAGCACAAACTTGTGCAGAAGATGCCAGGAGAAGGGCAAAATGTACTGTCCAAGTACAGACAGTATGAGCAAAGAGCAGTGAAAATGTTATGTAGAATGTTATTTATATCGTTTTTTTTTTTTTTTTCTGTGTGCATCGGAACATTGTTGGCATTCAAGTGCCTGTTTGTTACATAAGTTCTGTATAAAGTTCTGTCTATACGCAATATAGTTTGTGTGTTTGTTTAATGTTTATAAAATTTTAATACACTTACTTATCAACCAGTATGGCACTCGTCTGCCATGCAGCCGACCCTGGTTCGATTCTCGGCCCAGGTCATTTGCCAACCCCTCCCCATCTCTCTCCCCATTCGCTTCCTGTCCTCCTCTCAAACATCAATAAAGAGTGCGTCTTAACATTCGACCTTGCCTCCTCCACTTGCTTCTCGTCATGATGGCATCACTGACAACAGCATTATATTTCAATATCTCGCAAAACCCCTCCACATCTCTCTACCCATTCGCTTCCTGTCAAACTGTCCTATCATCAATAAAGTCGTTAAAACAAAAAAAATATCTTTAAAAAAAGGGAGTGGAGATACTGGGTATTGGACTACCACAAGTCAGTTTCGTTACCCACAGGGTTGGGGCCGTGTTTTGACATCTCCCAAGAAACAGAAGGCTGTGTCCCTGTGTGGAAATTGTTGTAGTGGAGAATTGCAATGCCAAATGCAAATTGAGAGCTCAGGTCCAACATCTCCTTTACTCCCATCAATTTTGCCTATAAAGACAGGAAAAGCAGTGGGGATGCTTATTGTTTTGTTCTACATCTCATACTAGAGGTGTGTCGTTCATGAACGAGCCGGTTCTTTTGAACGGCTCCCTGAAGTGAACGATGGGAACCGGGTCACAGCTGGGGGAGCCACTCGACCGTTATTTCGTTCATTTTTCATTCATTTTAAGCATGTTACCTCGACCAGAGTAATTAAATTTGGGAAAAAACACAATTGTTTGCCTCAAAGAGAGGCAAAAACGGTCTTTAGAAGCAGGAGAATAATCAGTTGTTGTTTGGACAAAATTACCTTGAGGTGGAGTCAAAATATTACATTCTTAACACTGAATAAATAATTAAAAAAAGAGCCAAAAGAGCCAGTTTTTTGAACGGCTCTTTGAAAGGAACGAGCCACTAAGATCCGGATCCCGAAAAAGAGCCATAAATCCCATCTCTATCTCATACTGAAATATTTAGAAAAAATCATACACCAGATTAGTTTTTATGGATTTTAGTTAAGCTTTTAACACTGTTGTGCCAAGCATTTTATTAAATAAATTTAAATGAATGGAAGTCAATCCAGTAATGATAAGATAGTATGGAGCCTTCCTCACTGATGGAACACAGCAAGTAAAGATCAATTCTACATTCTCTGTCTCTCTGACAATGAATACAGGAGTCCCACAAGGTTGTGCGAGTTCTCCTTTATAATTCACTTTACACCAATCGAAATTATCACACAATTACATAATCAAGTTCTCAGATGGCAGCACTTTTTCTGTTAATGCAGGACTCTGTCTCTGTCTACCAGTCAGAAACAGACAGGGTGCTGACATGACGTGAATCAAACAAACTATAATATTTGATCCCAGACAATAATATAAAGGCTCATCTTATCAGATGCAATGTCAATGAGCATGCTGACATAGCTGATGAGAACGCCTAAACCTGAGAAAAAGCAGCTCAAAGAAACCACTTTGATTATTTTTGTTTTGGTCTGCTCCTTGGTCTCCTAACATTGTTAATACATAGGCACAGTCCTGACAGCACCTGCATTTTGTGGTCATTTTTGTGTTACACTTTGTTAAGTGTCTGTGAAGATTCTCATTCATCATGGGCACATTAGTGGAGTGTTGGTTGGCCAAGGAATCAGGTTCAAGGGTACACTAGTCAAAGGACGTGGGAGAGTTGGTTGCCAAAGGAATGATGTTCTATGGCAGTCAACATGCCAACCATGGGCACTGACCCAGTACCAGTGTGGCTAAAGGGAGACAGAATTGGGGATCCTTTATGGTATCGAGTTTTGCACAGCTTATGGGGTAATATGCCGCCTACTTTGCTGGCTGCAATGGCTTGAGCAAACGCACTTCACTACAGCCAGTCTGAGGGCCGTAGACTACCACCATAAACGTTAATATAAATGCATTTCTAGAGGAAGTCTGAGAGTGATTGACAGCTGTCATTACTTGCTCCCGCCTTTGCACAGATTTAAATCCTTCCTTCCCTTTCACCTGTCACATGCGGTTACGTGGCGCTATTCCGACATGTCACTATTCCGACATGTCGCTATTCTGATGTTAATGTCTATTGTCGGAATACCGACATGTTTTCCACCGTCCGCCGCTATTCCTACATCCCTAACCTTAACCCTAACCCCTAAAAAGTGTCGGAATAGCGAATGCCCCCCCGTCCTATGCGAAGGGTTCCCTAATTGTCTCACCACCTACCCTTTACACCATTTTACTAGAGTACCCAGCTACAATTCCTCTATACACATATAGGGGGTAGAAGCGGATCTCATCTCGCATGATCTCCTGGACAGTGGCCAACTAATATGCCTATTGTACACCAAGCACTTGATGGCAAACTCATGAAAGTTTCTAAGGTCAAGATAAACGTTCAGAGTTAATATCTCTAATGTTTTCCATTTCAAGAAGTGAACATTGGACATTTAATTCCAATTTAACTCAATTTATTTCATAATAAAACTAAATTCCGCAAAAAAAACCCTCATCATGTAAATACTCATTTAAACTCAAAAAGCCCCCAAAAACAATAATTTTGAAGTTTTGGTACAATAATTTTCCATCTGGCAACACTGGTCCCGGTTGTACAGGGAGCTCCTGGAGCTTGGCGACTACGCCCTCACCTCAAATTTTCTTCGCTCGCTTTCTAATTCCCCAGACGTTTAAGCGGAATTAAATGAAAGTGCAATGTAAATACCACAGAAATAAACTTTATTTCAGAATTATTAATTCAGAATTAAAACCATAATGTTAACATAGCCAAACAATCAATATGAACCAAAGCAAAATGCTATGGTTCAACCCTTCGAAGGGTAAATTAAGTGACTCAAATGATGGAGCGACACAGTTCACCAAGTCTTCTGTTTGCCACTCTTCCGTGGAATGGCAGGATTAAGCTAGATTCACACACGTCGCTGCTAGTTACTCGCTCAGCGAAGGAAGTCAATAGATTGTCAATTTATGTTCCAGCAAGACGTGCAGGCGAGTACTGTACATGTGATGTGGGCGGATCCCATGTTGAAAATATTTTGATTTCGAGTGAGGCGAGTAACTTATTGGAATGCAGAGTTCGGTATTTCTCGCCTGTACATTGGCAGTTACCGCACGAACACACCACCAGCGTTGAAAGCGTGGAAAGATGCGGAAGTAATTGACTTTGTATGGGAGAGGAGGCTGCAGAAGCGTGAAAAGCAGCGAACGCGTTTCTAGAGGCGAGGGCGTCAAAAGTTGAACTTCATCTTAAAATATGTAATGAGCTCGGCGGCAGCAGACAATGGAATGTTCACATTTGTCTAAACACGAGCTTCCTGGTGAACGCTTCAGGTTGAATTGTTCGCCGCGTTCAACACCCCTGACCAGTGCTTTCCAGGCGCTGGCGGTGTGATCGCAGCATTAAAGCCGCGGGAACTTTCAGCGAACGTTCCATGAGAGAGTGGCGAGTAGGCGAGAAGCTAGTAAACAGCAACGACGTGTGAGGAATGGCAGGATAAGGGCCTTTTTAAGAGGGCCAGGTGCTGACCTCGTCACCTGTGACCCATCTCCCCTAATCACAGCCCAAAACTCAGCTCACCTGCAAACCATCTCGCCTAATCAGAGCCCCAAACTTATCGCCCCCAAGTCAGGCTGTTGCACATTTAGCAACTTTTGGACATATCTGGCGACAACAAACCTCGTCTAGTGACTAAAGGTAAAGCCACTCCTAAAAAAAGACTAATTTAGATCAGAATTCTTTAAACAACAATAGACCTGTATCAAACCTCCCCTTTATAAGCAAGGTACTAGAAAAAAAAAAAAATTAAACAGCTTAATCAACACCTGGCTGGGAATGATATCTTGGAAAAATTCCAATCAGGCTTTAGAGCCAACCATAGCACTGAAACAGCACTAACAAAAATAATAAGTGATCTTAGGCTCAGCACTGCTGCTAACAAAGTGTCAGCACTTATACTCCTCGACCTCAGAGCAGCCTTTGACACGATAGACTATAACATACTAATTGACCGCCTTGAATCTTGGGTAGGACTGTCTGGCCACGTCTTAAGAGTGGTTCAAAACATATATTACAGGAAGGCAGTTTTTTGTCACCATCGGATAATACGTCTCCAACAAGTATGATGTGCCTTTTGGAGTTGCTCAGGGTAGTTGCTTGGGCCCTCTCCTCTTCTCTCTCTATATGTTGCCCCTGGGATCCATCATCATAGAGCACAATGTTGATTTTCATAGCTATGCCGATGACACACAATTATATATCTCTGTTGAGCCTAGCCAAACCACTGCCATTCATGCCTTGACTAAATGCATGTCTACCATCACAGATTGGATGAACAGTAACTTCCTAAAATTAAATGAGGATAAAACTGAAGTGTTGCTCATTGGGCCTAAGAAAAAACGTGCAAAACTCCACTCAAGCCTAGGCGACCGAAGCACGCACATTAAAGATTAGGTTACTAGCCTAGGTGTGGTCATAGACTCGGATTTGAGCTTTGAGCCTCACATCAACAAGATAACAAAATCTGCTTTTTTCCATCTTACAAATGTCAACAAAGTGCGCGACTTGGCCCCCCCGACAAGACGCTGAAAAACTTATTCATGCCTTTGTCACCAGTAGGCTACACTACTGTAATGCTCTCTTCTCTGGTCTGCCACAAAGAATAATTGACAAATTGCAACTCATTCAAAATTCTGCAGCAAGAATCCTAACAAGAACCAAAATGAGAGAGCACATCACTCCTGTCTTGGCAGACCTGCACTGGTTACCTGTCTCATACAGAATCGGTTTTAAGATTCTGCTGACAGTATTTAAAGCATTAAATGGACTTGCCCCTAGTTATATCTCCGACATGTTCTCTTTTTATGCCCCTGCTCGAGCTCTCAGGTTCACTGATGCCAAGCTGCGTTCGTTTGCTATGCGCCCAAGAGATGGAACGCCCTCCCCATCGAGATCCGATCAGCCAGCTCCGTCGACTCCTTTAAGAAGCAGCTGAAGACCCACCTCTTCATCCTTGCCAACTCCTAGCTGCCAAGTCGTCACAGTGTCCCAGCTGCCACAGAGCCCTTACTGCTCACAACCAGCCCTGGCAGGGGGCTCCCCTAGGTGGCCACTGGTCTCTGCCTGAGGTTTCTTCCTGGCTATAGAAGTAACGCACAGTGTTCCGTACAGCGCCACCTCACAGAATGGCGTTTCCGCAATCAAAACAATGCCATTCGGTGTGATGGCAACCATCACACGTATTGAATGGCTCATGTGAAAGAGGAGGTTGTCGTCTTCAAAATAAGACCACATCGACTTACAGTGGAGTTTTGTGGTTAATGTATGGATTGATTATTTGTGCCAAGTGCCGGTTAGCCATGAGCCGCTAGCTTCCGTCGGCCTGAACAAATAAGTAACAGTATTCCGTACATCTGATTTACCTTAAAATGCTGCATTAGCAATGGTTTTCATGCAATTATAATGTTGGTGTGTTTGTTTGTTGTCAAACTATCCCTTCAAAACAGAGTTTGAATGATTACAACACGGTAAAGATGACTTTGAAAGCAACATGCATGCTAGCCGGAAGTAGCTTGTTGCAACCTTGTTGCAACAAGCTACATTGCAGCCAAGAACGGCACTTTCATACGCGGTTGCTATGTTATTTTTGCCATGTTATATTCACTTAAACTCTTCATGGAACGAATAACAATTAGTTTAGCACTTCACAAACACATACACATTAGATCGGTCATGAAAACCATTGGTAGTGCACCGTTTTAATGTAATGAAGTTGTACGGAGTACTGTTACTTATTTGGTGAGATGTGTTCGGAATACTGTTACCTATTTGATTTAATCAATCAACCCATACATTAACCACCGCAATTCTAGTTGGTCTTATTTTGAAGACGACAACCTCCTGTTGGTGTGATGGTTGTCATTACACTGAAAAGTTTATTTTAATCGCGAAAACAGCATTCTGCGAGGAGGCGCTGTACAGAACACCGTGCGTTGCTTCTAGGGTTTTTTTTTCTCAGACCTCATTGAGCTTTTTCCCCCCTACAAACTATGATTCAAGCGAAAGGGAGTTTTTCCTCACCCCTGATGCCACCAGGGGCCGCATCTGAGCGCCCAATCTCTGTGTGACTATCTATGACTTATGCTAGACCCAGCCACTATGGACCTTACGCATCTAACCGCAGAGATACACCAGCGGCGACGCGATTCAAGCGACAGAGTGTAGCAGCAAGCGATACGAGAGATTGAGGAGACTAGAGTATGTCCGTACAGGCAGAAGGCAAAGCATTCAAGCATTTCCATTGGCTGTGGTCACTGACCTCTATACAGTCATTGGCTGTCGCGGCTTGTCGCCGAACCGCGTCATAGAAAGTTGAAAAGATTTCAACTTCAAATTGTCGCGCTCGTCGCGCAAATCGCTCTAGTCTCCAGAATCGCTTTTGTCTCTCGACTCTATGCAAAGTCAATTACTTCCGTCGCTCGACTCGCTCAGATCGCCGCTGGTGTATTTCTGCGGTTAGAATCCTGGTCCTAACCTACATTGACCTTATGACTCTACAATCTCTTATCTATCTCTTCTTCCTCTGCTCTCTACCTCTCCTTTTAAATCAATCTCTAACAATGATGTTTTTTTCCCCATTTGTTAAGCACTTTGAGTTACATGCCTTGTATGATACAGTGCTATACAAATACAATTATTATTATTATTATTAAAGGGCCATACACACACGTCGCTGCTAGTTACTCGCTCAGCGAATGAACTCAATAGAATGTCAATGTGTTCCAGCGAGACTAGCAGGCGAGTACTGTACAAGCGATGCGATGTGGGCAGATCCCGAGTTGAAAATATTTTATCTTCGAGCGAGGCGAGTAACCAATTGGAAGGCAGAGTTCGGTACTTCTCGCCTGTTCATTGGCAGTTAAAGCCGCGGGAACTTTCAGCGAACGTTCAATGAAAGAGAGGCGAGCAAGCGAGAAGCTAGTAAATAGCAGCGATGTGTGTGTATGGCCCTTTAAGCTACTTTTTGGTGAATCTGGCGAAATCGTTGTTTTTCAACATAATTGTAACTCTAAGCCGTCTTAAGAGGCAGTGTTACCAGTATAGCGACTTTTGACGCTAGATTTAGTAACTTTTTGAGGTTCCTGGCGACTAAAAATCTTATCTAGCGGCTTTTTAACCCTGTGAGACCTGAACCATGAAAGCAATGAGAGAAATTTTTTTTGGAATTTGCTTCAATATTTGTCCCTTATAAGAAATGTAAAAAAAAAAATCAAAATTTTGTTAAGGTCACTGAGATCTTTAATGCATCATATATGAAGCATCAGGCTTTAAAGGAATGAAAATTCAAATTTCATGACCATTGAAAAATGACTTTTAATGCATTTACAACTTTTTTTTTATTTAAAAAATTTGTCAGACAATTTAATTTGAGGATTATCTTTAAATATTTAGTGAGATCCTATCCTTGTTTTAGCAGGACCATATTTTACATTTCCCACAGCCTGGTTGGGTAATTTTTTAAAATCTATGTAAAAACATAGCTGATCGAATGCTTAACAACCTATTTATGAGTGTAATATAGATCATTATTCATTTTTGATGTGTAATTTGAATATATGGGTCCATTACTACAATTGGACCATTTCTCCATTCACTTCAATGCATTTTTTACGAGATCATAATTTCAACATTTTGCATTACATTTTCAAAATTCCAAGTAAAACCTGTTTCTTTAGGCAATATCTTTGTGTGTGTTTTGTTAAACGATCGTCGTGGTATGCTTTGTAAGTGTCCCTATGGAGCAAATGCATTGATGGCTGACTTCCTGCCACCGCCGGATGGTGCTTATTTGTTTTATCAGTTTTAGCACGATCTCTCTGCAACACGGTGTAAAAATATAAACTCTTCCTTGATTAATTGCACAAAGCAAGTGTTCAAATGAAAGGATGTAGAGTTATATTTCGGAAATTTGTACACAAACCTTTTGCAATTTGACGATATCTCAGCGTCGGTCAGGGAAACCGCTTCTACTCCATTTTTGCATTTTTCGCCGAGCTGTGATCAACTTGTTGTTGACCGCTGCTCTCTTGTGGCGGTTTCCATGTACTGCAGGACGTTTGGAAATGACACGCAGGATGTTTTTGAGATGGATTTTTTTTTGTGTCAGCGTGGAGAGGGCTTTGAATTTGATGCATCAAATATGATGCGTCCGGCGCGATAGGGTTAAAACGCGCTCTTGATTTCCTGCCGAGAATGAACGAGTATGCAAATGTATACAAGACAACACATATTGTTTTTGATGTCTACACTCCATCCAGTTTGAAAGCAGACACAAGGTCCAAACGAGGACAAGGGGTGAGACGCAGGGTTACAGAGAAGAATACACTTCCATCAAACTGGCAAAACATTTTGAGGCACAATGATAACAAGTCAGAGTAGTTTCACTTCCTGGCAGAGAAGATTGGTGATTGTAACTAGAGGACCTCATGTGCTTAGCACACCCCAAGTCAGCCTGTCTGAGCTGAATGTGTGCACTCAGGAGGAGGCAAACTGTCGCATCTTTGTCCATGCCAGATATGCTGTAGGACAAGGGAGTAAATGTGTCATAGTCAAAGCCAATGATACAGATGTCCTCGTCATTGGCATGAATGTGTTCCCATCTCTTCAAACCATGGGTCTGCAAAAGCTGTGGCTGATATTTGGCCAAGGTCAGAGCCTTCGATGGATTGGCATTCATGACATTTACAGTGCTATTGGTGGAGAGAAGTCCAAAGACATACCGTTCTTCCATGCTTTTACTGGTTGTGACGTCATTTGAACAGCTGGTGAGAGAAATTAGTTCAGCCAAAGCATCTGCTGCACATGTCATCCCCTCACTTGCAACACTGATGCGTCTGCTGAAAAAAGACGTGGAAACAGACCACATGGCCAAAACAATGAAGACTGCACTCTTAGAAGCGCTGAACAGACGTTTTGGCCAGACAGACACAGAGCCCATGTTCTGCATAGCAAGTGTGCCTGACCCCCGATACAAGGATCATTTCTTTGATGGTGACAAGAAATGGAGAATGAGGGAAATGGTTTGTGAAGACGTGGGACTCGCTGTCAGATGGTGAAGTGACGAACAGAGAAGGGGCCACACCGAGGCCCAGTCTACCCTTCACTGAGACGTTTGACGAAATTGTCCAATAGAGCGATCCAGATCAGTCAGTCCTATGTTTGCGAGTATGCTTATTGAAACACACAGACCTATACTAACCTAGACTGGCAATGGGCCTCGAAATTTTCAGATTGCTCAGCACACCAAATCAGCCACCCGCCATCTTGGTGAAGACTCCTGTACCCATAGACTTTTACGTAATGACGTCATCATTCCATAAGTGAAATGAACTTCTAAAAGTGTCGAAAATAATGTGATGCTTCGTTTGCCGTATGTGTTGTGTATCTATAATAATATATAACACAACATCATATAATACGACACATCATAATGTTGTACAATGCCATTACACGCAAAGATGAGTCATATCTTTCTGTCTGGGCTCGTGATGTTGCTAGGCTGCCATCAGCGTCTTCTGGGAAGCTTGCACAGTCAGCTTTACTGAAAGTACGGTCTATATACACATCTATATACATAGTTGTCAATAACTCAGAGTAAATTATACCAAATAAGTTGTATACGCACAAGCATTACCGATTCAGTATCACAAAATATCCTCAAACCGTAAGCTGCATTGCTGCAATGAATAAAGTCTCGGCAGGGTTGCCAGATGAGGTGATGATGATTGTGTGCCCTTTTCTACCCGAAGACCGCCTTCCTAAACGGCCCGATTTTGGCGGAAACCGCCCGATCTGGCAAGACTGCTCAACTTCTGAGTCTCTAATAAAACATTCGGTGGTAGTGAGGGTGATTCCTTTCCTGGAGTGAGAATATAGGTGTTACGACTTGTCATGATTGAAACCCACTTTGATAACGTTGTAGTCACAGTTTGAAATCGCATGCATTCCTATGGCTCGCAGCTCTGGAGGCTGTTCCAATGTCCGTACTTTCCGCCCTTTCCGCACTGTGTTTGGGTACGCAGGGCGTTTGAAGTGTACTGTACAGTGCCCGGATAACGCCCTCAAATCGGCCATTTTTCGAAGTGTGGATAATTGTACACTTTTCGCACTCAACGGTCGCCATATTGTCTACGTAGTGGAAGTTACGTCCGACAACGACCCGCGAAGTTACGAAAATAAAACATGGCGGACGAAGCGACAACGGCGAGTCCTAACTCGTACAGATGTAAGTTCTTACGTTTACAATGTTTGCACATCATTGGCAATTTGTTCTGTGATAAAATGTGCACAAAACACATTTATACACATTTAATACATTAAGTCATTTAACATATGAGTCACTTTGTCTCCTTGTTGTTAAAGGGACAGTTTGGTCAATTTCAACATGCAGTTGTAATGGTCACACTACCCTGGACTTGTCAGTGCCTGAGATTTTTTTTCTTCTTCTTCAGCCGTTTCCGAGATCCTGGTCATTGTAATGGGGGCAGCTCTTTGTTTACATTTCAAAAAAACATTTTTATTTATTCCCAAAAACATCCAAAAGGTTATAAAACATCAGCAGACAACTAGCAAACAGCAGTACCTTTTGGGAAAATATTTGGAGTTGGCCTATGTTTCATTTTTTAAAAATGTAAACAAACGCTGCCCCCATTAGAATTGCTCATATCTCGGAAAGGGCTGAGCCGAAAAATGTGGCATCACCAGGTACTGACAAGTCAAGGGTAGCGTGAGCAATACAACTGCATGTTGAAATTGACCAAACTGTCCCTTTAACTTAACTGTGTACCCTAGGACCATGCTAGCTTGAAGCCGGACCATCATAGCCTACTTAAAAACAACTATAATGTTGATAATGCAATACAACATGTTAATGTAGCGCAGCATCAAAAGTAGTGGTCTCAAAAACGCTCAAAATACACAAACACATGAATACATCAGTAGCCTGAGTATCATCCTCCGTAGTGACCGCGCTAGCTCAATACTTTCGCTTGCTGACCACGGAGTCTGACCCTGCAGCCACCCCCGGCAGTTGGAAATTATCTCACTTAATGAGGGAATTAGCCTTTCGCAAAACCCCTCCCACAAACGGCCGCCAACCAATCCGAGCTCAGCAACGGTAACTAAGGAGTGTAGAACTTGTCGAGGTCCGTCAAAAACCTACGATTTCAGGGAGACATACAACGTGTGCCTATGGCACCGTCAGGGTCCGACACCATCTGAAGATTAATTAGGACCTCATTTTTTCACTTTCCCGAAGCAAAAACCTCAAGCGGACTGATAACAGGGATGGATTAAGCCATGTGAAGGCTATTAGCTCCAGGTGATCATATTTAAAATTAGCAGGCTAACTGTGCAATCGTCTTGTTTGCTAATATAGCCCCCTTCCCCCTTGCATTTAGCTGGCAGAAAACGTACCCTAAACAAATAATCAATGCATCGCTCAGACTTAAGGACAATATTATATGATATTATAGTATTGGATCCACGGCATTATGATTCAAATTTTATTGGGAAACTACTAGTTGCGTTGTTTAATATGCGCCAAATGCACAGCCCACGGAGCAGCCCCCACCCTCTCTCCTTCCCAGTTTGTGTCTGTGTATATGCGTCGAGTGTGACAGCAAAAAAAGTAACACTGAAATGGGGCTGCGCTTGTTCCAACCTTGTTATGAAGATATTAATTGTCAACTAAAACCATTAAAGTGAACAGAAGAGAAACGCCCAGTGTGACTGCCCAAGAGCTGCGCAGTGTCAGTGCCGAAAGCCCGTCAAAGGTCTTGGCGGACGGCAATGTCCCAGTTTACACCAAGCACTATCAAATGTCCTGGTTACAGACATCACATCGCCATCATCAAGTTGTTGTATTTCAGTTGAATATGTAAGAGGGCTTGGGGAGGGGCTTAGACTATCAGCGAGCCTATTGGCTGTTCAGATACTGAACGAATATCTGAATTCCAACTGCCAGGGGTGGCTGCAGGGTCAGACTCCGTGGTCAGCAAGCGAAAGTATTGAGCTAGCGCGGTCACTACGGAGGATGATACTCAGGCTAATACATCAGCCCTGGAGGCTGCCCTTCAGCTTGTTGTAACTGAATACAGATCAATTAACATGCCGTTACGATATAGGTAGAGCTCTACCGGTAGATAACAATGATTTGAACTGTCAGCAGTTAATATCGAAGTTAATAGAAGTTGTACTCGACTCCTCGATGTACTTTCGAAACAACGATTTCTTTCTGTTCAGGGACAGATGACGATACCGCACATTTTATTCGGTGGAGGGTGGCCAATAAAACTGTGTTCACTGGAGGTCGGACAACCAAAGTGGCTGGGTACAAGTAAGGGCAGATGATGCTTTGCTTTTCGTTCTATCTGTTGAATAGAGCTGGTAGCATTATATGTAGCCCTAGTATAAGCTACCAATCTTATATTTAAATGCACATCCCTGATCGCACTTACTAATCATCACTGGCTGTGTTTTCCTTTTTTCTTCTATGTTATGATGACCAGGATGTACCTCGAGGAGAGAGGGCTACAGGGGAAATTAACAACCCACTTCTTGAAAAAGAAGTGGGAAAACCTCAAACAAAAGTACAAGGTAAGTAGGGCAATAAATTATTATTATTTTAATAGTAGTTGTAAGTATTTGTATGGGAATTGTTAATACATGTGTATTGTGTGGATGCATAGAAATTGTATGTGTAGCTGGAGGGAGAGTACTTGCAGGCTTAAAAAAAAAAAAAAAAAGCAGTACAGAACTTGCAGGTTGTCTGAGTTGTCGAATGAAAAGAGATCACAGGATCTACCACTAGGGCTGTATGTTGCATACAGTTTGGGTGCACATGTAGTGTTAAGTTTGGGTGCACATGTAGTGTTCCAGTCTAAAATGATTTTTGTACACATTGGTTAAAGGTAGAAGTAAAGTAAAGTTACTGTGTCTGTTTTATATAGGAGCTTAAGGCCCCACCAACTGGGGTCAGTACAGAGGGTGGGGGGAGACACCACTGCTGTGTCCTGGAAGTGGTTTGACATTATGCATGAGGTGCTGGGGGCGTTGCCTTCAACGACTCCCCTGGTCCTCTTTGACACCATGTCCAGGAGTCAGGACACAGTGGTGGACACCCCCTCCCCTGCCGTTAGGGTAGAGGAGGAGGAGGAAGGAGAGGGGGGCCTGCGACCTCAAGGACACCAGTGCGGAAGATGGCGAGGAAGCGGCGTAGGTTGGACGTGGCGGAGGTGTTAGAGGATTTAAAAGGGAAGGAGGAGGAGTGGCAACACATGGTGCAGGTGCAGGAGAGGACGAGGCAGAGGGAGGAGAGAAAGGAGGAAATGGAAGAGAGGAGGCACCGAGAGGCACTGGAGAGGCAGGAGACGATGGAGAGGGAGGAGCGTTGACGAGAGGAAATGAGGGCAAGAGAGGAGAGGAGGGACAGGGAGGCCACGTCAAGGGACGAGCGCCTGCTGGCCATCTTTGAGGCCTTGGCGCGGCGCTGAAAATGTTTCACCTTTTTTTCACCTGAACAATTACTTTTCAGACTAACTTTGATAAAGACATTATTTTCACGAAGTTGCCCCCTCCCAAGCTACTTTTTCACTGTTGTTGTTGTTGTTTTTATTTTCTGTAAAAATATTAATAAAATTAAATTTAATTTGATTTGATTTGTTGATATTTTTAGTACTGGTCAATGGCAATTATTAGTGTTGTCACAGTTAAAGTATTGTACATGTACATTTCCCTTACTATGCTAAACCGTAACTTTTCTAAACCAATTCACAGCTGAAATTAATGTGAGGCCAGCCAGCCAGCCTTCACATGCTCTGGAAGAAAATCTGCAACTATGGTTTCAACATGACAAGGTAAAAAGTAGTGCCACGATTTTGCATGTGTTATTTTCAGACCCCAAACCCTCCCCCACCCATAAATTATTGAAATTGTTTCTCACAAAAAATGTTTTCAGAGAAAAAGAACTTTTTATTATGTTAACGTGTTGTGTGTTGTGTTCTGTTGGAGGTTGTGTGTGTGTGTGGGTTATAGAGACGCGTGGTCGTGTTGTTGTGTTGGCTGGAAGCAGTTAGCGATCCGGAGCCTCTACCCCAGACACCGTGCCATCAAGCTCTGCCCCCCACACATCCTCTGCTTCCTGCTCAGGATCATCAGGCTCCTTGTCCTCCGGTGGGCCCCCTTCCTCCGGCTCCAGAACATCGCCCTGGCTTAAGCAGATATTGAGCAGGATGGTGCAGCAGGTAATTACTTTCGGCACAAAATTTATGTTCACTTCTAGGGCCTTGGTGAAAATGCACCTCCTTCAGGACGCCAAAAGACCTCTCTACCACTTGCCTTGCCTGTGAGAGGGCTCTGTTGTAGGCTGCCTCCATGGGGTTCCGCAATGGTCTTCTCAAAGGGGTCATTAGAACCATTGGCTACGTCAGGCAGGGGTACCCCCCATCCCCAATGAGGTAGTACCCCGCCGGAGGGTATCTCCTCTCCAAAAAGAGGGGGCTGTTTTTCAGCACCTTGGTATCGTGCACCGACCCAGGCCACCCCACATAGACATCCAAGAACTTGGTGGTGTGGTCACACACTGCCTGCAGTTGAATTGAGTTAAAAAGCTTTCTGTTAGAATAGCAGTCCTTTTTTTTAGGGGGTATCACCCGAATGTGTGACCCATCTATGCTGCCCACAACACGTCCAAGTATGGGCGATCCGGCCATACGAGCAAAGCCCGCGCATATGGCTGGCAACTCCTGCCTGGTGGGATGCCTGATGACTCTTTGCAGCAGGCCCACAATCCTGTTGCTGCTGTTATGGACTGCAGTGCGGGGAATATCAAAGGCGCGTGACACAACCCTGTAGGAGGTCCCACATGCTAGCCAAAACAAAAAAAACAGTGTTTCATTAAGTGCATTCGATTTCTCATCAACGCATGCATGCACATGTAGACAGCATTGCACCCTGGATGAAAATGCTGCATGACGGTTAGATTTCCTGTCAAACTTCGAAATTTCGTCGATGTTGCGTTGACGAGGTGACATGTCACATGGTGTCAAACTATCGCGGGATGAATGCGACTGCAGTCAGATCTTGCAACCTCTGCAGTTGCTTATCCCCTTCAACGCTCGCCTGCAGACTGCCTCCGAGGTCACGCGCCCATGAACTGGTTGGTCAACAACTCACTCACGTGTGTATATGAGTCTTGTCTCACACCCCTCCACAAGTTTGCGCAGGTCCCCACTTCAGCTCCTCCTCACTGCCTGTCCCCCCCACTCCTCACACGTGGTGTGTTAGTAGAGCAAACTGGTGCGAGCTCATCGTCTCGTTCATATTTGTGGCCGACTTCAAATGCGCTGTATTTAATAACACCCACATCGTGACAACAAGTTCTCGCTCACGTGCTCCCGTCAACGTTGGTCGACAGCAACAAAGTCGTATGGGCCTAATGTCACGCCCCCATCCATGGTCTGACTGCCTCCCTCCCTATACTCATGAACGGCGTGACGTTTTCCATGTGCGTTACGCCCATTTATGGGGGAAAACAACCCATGCAAGTCAATTGGTGATGTTGGGGTTTAATAAACGTAAGATACGGACCTGTAGACTATCGTTGTTCACGCACAACATGCCGAAAACGTGTTGTGTTGCCGGCTGTTCAAATAATATAGCCAAACAGCCGTGGCTGAAGCATGGAATGTGTTCATTTAGGCTAGCCGATTTAGCATGTAAGTCAATGAGACATTCGGTTTGTTTTCACCCATAAAGGGGCGTAACGCAAATTTAAGAGCAAAGTACCCGGATGGTCGTTCATGAGTATTGTATCCATGAGGGCGTGGAATGAGTTGCGAGTCAGCCGGAAATCAGTGCGTAGGTCGCTCACGCCGTCGCAATATATCCAGAGCAGAGGCACCGTGTTGTTAATGACAACATATCTTCTTGGGTGTTCAGGATCAGGCTGTAAGGGAACATTTGTTGCAGTTGTTTGTTTGTTTGTTTGTTTGTTTATATATTTATTGCTTTACATTTTGTTTACACTTAGCTATTCACTTATTAACTTCTGAATGCTTGAACTTCTTGAAGCATTAATACCTTAATTGTATTAATAACATTATCTTATTCATGTAATTTATTTATTTATTTAATTTATTTATTAATGTTCAGTAAATGCATGTTAGTGTTAACACTTTATGAAATGCACCAACATGTTTAGATTCTAAACCTGATAGTGCACTGTGTGAAACTTGTTTAATTTAAAAATATATATTAAAAAAAAAAAAAAAAAAAAGGGCAGCAAGCAGTGTGCAATGTCTCTTTCATAATTGAGTATGTGTTAGGTATGGGATGGAGGACAAACAGATCAAGACCCTATGGCCAGACTAATATCCAGTGCAATTGAGAACTTCTGAAATGTGATCAAGAAAAAGAGGGTTGGATGTTTGCTAGTCAACAAATAAATTCAGCAATGTGACTTTTGCAACGGGAGGGGAATGAAGTCATCAAAAAACATTGCAAGATTTGGGGAGGAGATCGCGCTAAGTTGCATAAAAGCTGTAATCAAATCCAGGGTTATTTCTGAATTGCTCCCAATTAATATTAGATAGATAGATAGATAGATTATTTATTTGTCCTTTCGGAAAATTGTTCTGTGCCATTTTCAGTGCATCTGATACAATTACAAAGACATTACAATAAACAAGAACACAATAGACAAACACAACCCCCCCCCCCTCTATAGGACGAGAAGACAGGTTGACAAAAAACCCAACATAAACACAGTAAAGTGCAGTATTCAGTACCAAAGTGCAATGTGCTATTCAATCTAAGTTAGAGTTGTCTTATTTAGCATGGATATACTAATAGGTATAAATGATTGGCGGGCTCTGTTTGTCTTAAATGAAGGCATCCTAAACCTCCTACCTGAGGGCAACAACTCATATGCTTGCTGTAAGGGGTGTGAGAGATCCTCACATATGGTATTTGCCTTCTTTACCACCCTTGCTTCAACAGTCATGGCCATGCTATTTAGTGGCTGGCAAGCAATCTTGCTGGCCATGTTGATTATCTTATGGAGCTTATTTTTTATTAACAACAGACAGGGAGAAGTACCAGGCTACAGAACAGAAACATAAAATGCTCTCAACAAAAGAATGATAAAAAACCCGCATCATATCCCTATCCACTTTAAATTGTCTTAGCTTTCGCATGAAGTACAGTCTCTGCATTCCCTTTTTGTAAATAGTATCGGTGTTACAGCTCCAAGTTAATTTGTCATCTATTACAGTTCCCAGATATTTATAGTTTTTTCACCACCTCAATGTCTTCCCCATGTATGGCGACCATGTTCTGATGGGTGTGTCTCCCCGTTCTAAAATCCACAATGAGTTCTTTTGTCTTTCTTGTATTTAGAAAAAGACAGCTGGACTCACACCACTCTACAAACTGATCCACCCAGGCCCTGTATTGGGTCTCATTGCTGTCTTTAATTAGCCCCACTATGGCTGTATCGTCTGCGAATTTAATCGTGGCATGATCAGTTGTATTGCTTCTACACTCATTTGTGTAGAGTGTAAACAGTACAGGGGAAATTACGCTCCCTTGTGGAGCCCCACAAATTATTCACAAATCAAAACATTGTATGTTGTTTTAAAGTGAATAGTTGTCTTTGCCTTTTTGGAGGTCATAAAACATTGCATCTTTTGTGTAATATAAACCTTGTTATGTTACTGATATGATTTATTGCAATAAAAGAGGTGTTGTGCTCAGCGAATGGTTGATCTGTATTACTGGTCTGCACCTGGTACACATGTATACTCATGAACGGCGTGACGTTTTCCATGTGCGTTACGCCCATTTGTGGGGGAAAACAGCCAATGCAAGTCAATTGGTGATGTTGGGGTTTAATAAACGACAGATACGGACCTCTAGACTAGCGTTGTTCACGCGCAACATGCCGAAAACGTGTTGCGTTGCCGGCTGTTCAAATAATATAGCCAAACAGCCGTGGCTGAAGCATGGAATGTGTTCATTTAGGCTAACCGATGTAGCATGTAAGTCAATGAGACATTCGGTTTGTTTTCACCCATAAAGGGGCGTAACGCAAATTTAAGAGCAAAGTACCCGGATGGCCGTTCATGAGTATAGCTGCTACTTAAATGTAGACCCTAGGTAATTTTATGTATGGGCCCTTTCTACCGTATTAGGCCTGCACAATAGATAGCACTGGTAGTCACGTTCAGCATGTGGTAATTCACACGATATTTGGGATAAGAGTTTTTTTGTGTGAAGAAGGAATTAATCGCCCAAAATAATCGTCTGGTAATACACGCATAGTCGCACACGCAATTCAGACAAATTAAAGCCCCCGGCTGTTATTTCATATTCACTATTATGCAATAACCTTCGTATAGACCTAGGTGTACACACCAGTGGGTTGTTGGCAACAAGCAAGACCCGTTGACGACGGACGCGGCGACAACGAATCCAAAAGAAATTGTTGATGAAAACAATGAGAATAATGACAGTGGCTTCCATTTTGGTGAAACAGAATTATTTTATTTTTCGCGGTTTCTGTGGGCACGGCAAACGTAATTTCCGGTAAGTGCGGCAGGCAGTGTGAACATTGGATCTACACTCAGCTCTCGATTCTCGCCCACACTCTGAGGGTGGAAAGTGCACTGTTACACAGTACACAGTGCACAGTGTGGAGAATGGACCATACATAGAGGTAGAAAATAGCACTAGAGAGGACACAGCAATTTGCGACAGCACTGGAAAATGGCAGCTGGAGCTTCTTAGTCCGGGAGCCGTGGGGTTGAACCCAGATTTCTTTGATAAAGTTCTTTTTTTTTGCTTTATCTGATAGATTTTAGGCAAGTCTTCAAGATTTCAGACGATGCCCGGTGATATCACTTGAGCATTTTCAGATTTTGAGCCTTTATTGTCCCATAAATGCAAATTATGACAAAAAACTAAACCTAATATTACTGTGAATAATGTTACAAAATGTACCAAATTGCTTATATTACCTGAAAAACATTCACATTGGACTGCCTTAACACTGCCCTTATTGAAACAATCCCAATATGGGGTAATAATTAACCCTTTCATAACAGCAATCCCACAAATAAGGCTAGACACTGTAGGTGAATAGGGTATTTTTTTTAACTTGCAGATATCAATATGAAACTTTATCAGATGATTACTCGTATGAATTGGAGAAAAAAATGTATTACAAGTTTTCTATATTTTATGTTTAAATATGCTAATTAGGCTATTATCTAATTAAATATGCACTAATTTGCATTATATTTTGATGCAATGAATCTGACCACCTGAAAATGCCAGCTTCAAAATTCCTTTTTTATTTTGTTAATATCGTACATACAAGAATATTTACTGTGGTTAATTGTGGCTATCTCCTTTTGTTATCCAGGTACAGAGAAAATACTGCTAATAACCTTAAAAAATGGGATTTCTGCCTATTTTTATGCATTTAGTTATATAAATCAGGTCATGAATGACAAATCAACAAATGCCTCCGTAAAAACATTCACAACATTGCTTAGAATAAGACTGTAAAGTATGGAACGGATTGTGCATTATGAGATCCTGCATAACATCACATCATGACAACATACATGACAACATCGCCGGTAGGTAGCCTACCACAAATAGCCAACATAAAAGAGCGCCCCCCCCCCCCCCCCCCCCCACCCCCCCCCCCCCCCCCCCCCCCCCCCCCAAAAAAAGAAGAAGAACAACAGAGTGTGGGGGTAACTGGTGAGCAGTCGTTGGCTGTTCCAAAAGATGAGTAAAGAAATGACATATACATCCAGTGTATCCAGACTGGTATTGAATGATCACTTAAATCCATAAAGCCATCAAATAAGATCTGTACATGCATTTAAATGTACACAGAAAGACCTATATACACTGCAACATACAGTATCGCACACTGAGAGAGAGAGAGAGGTCTAAACATAGGAAAACAGCTATACATATACTGTTGAGTCAAAAAATTAAGTCAATCCAGTGTATCCTGACTGGTATTAAATGATCACTTAAAAGTCCATGAAGCCATCAAATAAGACATGTACCTGCATTTAAATTCGCACAGAAAGACCTGTCTACACCTATACAACATACAGAGTCCTTAACACCTAAAACACCTATAGCCTACATTATACTACACGCACAAGCACACACACACACACACACACACAGTAAAGCTCACACAACATTGGTTCGGCAGCATCCCAGCCGAAAACATGCACAGAAAATGGTGCAAGGCACACTGTTTACAGCACAGCTACATTTCTTAGAATTGCAGGGGCTTTTACTCTTGCAACCACATCTGATCATCTGTAAAATGTAGTCTGGTGCCACTTTGACATTGGAATTTGGGACCATGATTCTGGAAACTTGTGGATTACAGTGAGAGGTTGGGATACATTCTGCGGTCAAGACAACTCAAGGTAAGCGCACCGGGGTATTGGTCCGCTATAATTGACACAGCTGTCAACCACGGAGTAACGTAGGTGGTTGTTCAGTGATCCTTGGTCGCTACAGAGTAGCCTATTTGTGTGTGCTGTTGGATTGTATTTTCAAATGCGTGGTGGATGCAATACGAAAAAAAATCTCGTCGGGGAGACCCCCCCTGGCTTGGTTAGAATTCTTGCTACCAATATCACATCCCCCCAAACCCCCCACTGTGCCTGCTCATTCGTTTTTCAGCCTTGAGTTTCTGGACTAGGCCTATTGTTTTATGAGTCAATAGTTGGTTTTGCACAAATGGAGCACCCTTGGTTAGATTTTAAAAGTGGTTGGAAAGATTAGACCTTTCTTTATTTGTGATTGGCAATGCAGATCATGATTTTCGTGGTAGGGTCAAAAAATCTGATTGGGCCATATAGGCATACTCTCATGTGAGACAGGCCAGGTTAAACTGAACATTCAATTAGCCTACTTCATGAGCGGAGCCTACTGAATGGAATGGGCTATATTTGCCCAGGTCTTTCTTCATAAAGTTTCATACAATGAACTGTAGGGACTAGTTATCATAGATTGCATTTCCTCACAGGAAATGCTGGTGTATGCTTGCTCTTTATGCATTCATTGCCCTTCATGCATGTGTTGTCCTGCCACAACACTGTCTAAGGTGACTTCTTGTTTGTTCCATTAGATTTCTATGGTTTCTGTGACATTGTGCTGTAATGGTAGGCTATGTGACAATGACTGAAGTGCCATCCAAAAATTGTCTGGCCCCTCCGAAACCTCTACCAAACCAACCACCCACCCCGCTTACAAAAAAAAAAAACCTAGGGCCCCGACAACCCCTTTGCCTAGGGCCCCCAAAATCCTAGAAACGGGCCTGCTACCACCCAGAATGCTCTATGGTTAATCATAGTGCAGTTATGAAGCTGTCAAAAGCTTGTGGGCTATGGCTGCAGCGAAATCAACATGAAAGGGTTAATATCTGAAATTGGCACATCACCCACTCTTATCCTGATGGGTAAGTGTTGGACAACTACAAACAGCAAAACCAAACAACCCACTATGAGATATAAAGCCACGTTTGGCGAAATGTTGGCCTTTGTGTCTCCGACTTGGAAAATCAGGCTTTTTGGGTGAATGCCCCGCCCCCAAACATGCATGACCCCACCCCCACTGATGTACATACCTCACCACCTGTTCTTATACACATCCCACCATGTAAACAAACACAAAATAAGTATGGTATAGGGTATTTGGTCAGCATAACATGAATTGGGAGCCAAAGACTGTTGTAATCTATGGCTGCAGCACATCAAGCATAAAAGGCTCAATATCTGAAAATGCTCAAGGGATATCACCGGGCATCATCTGGAATCTTAATACACCTTAGGCAACCACAAACTGCAAAGAAAAAAACTTTATCAGACGAAACTGGGTCCGGCTGATATTTGGCTTTTGGCTGCCGGACTATCTCAACTTCCGTAGGTAGTGTAGGTATCTTCAGGCAATGCAAGTCAATGGAGAACACGCCCACCCCTGTGTAAAACTGTGTGAATATGAAGTAACACATTAATCAAACACCAGATTTGAAATGGCAGGCTAAATATCTACTTAAATCATATGAGTCGATAAAATACATTTAAAAAGCAAATAATATCTTTTATGAACATAGCTAGCAACACACTTCAACTATTGTCCTTGTATAGTGTGTTGATGGACATTTTCACATGATTAAGCCCTTTTTGACAGAGGTGAGCCTCGTTCTCCGTTAATTTCCATTTCTCTGATCTACCTACAGATAATGGCCGATACAGATTGCCGTAAAAAGGGGGGCGGGGTCACCTCTAGTGTTATTTTCTACCTCTATGGGAACATACTATAGATCACAGACATCATATGTGAAGACTAGATGCGTCGTCCGCGTTCCCGTCATGCAAGTCGAACGTCCGCGCATGGCGGCCATGTTAAAGCAGCCTTCTGGCTCAACCAGTTGCAGTGAGTTTTGGGTGCTGTATACTCTTCAGATGGCCATAATTCCCTCAAATTTATATCGATTTTCGAAAGGGCTGTTTTTTTATAATATAAAAAATAGTAGTATAAAAAATTCCAAACTAAAGTATATGTTGATACTGCATAGTGATGAATATTCACAATATTATTATATTATATTACATTATATTATTATGTGCATAGGTCTAAAATCATATATAATATAGTTCAGTAGGCTTATTCATGTAATTAAATAGATCCCATAAACAAATGCACAACGTAATCTTTTATATTTTCAGTAAAATAACAAATAAACGTTCACTTGTAGTATATGCTTTGGTTTCGACAGCTCCACCTTGTGTTTAAAATGAGTCGTGACGCTAAAGCCATCCAGATAGAATGAACTTGTTGCGCTGTACATCTCTCTTCCCGTACGTCATCTCTGTCGTCTTTAATTTGGTGCAATGAATATATCCATGCCGTCAACGTAATGCACTGCAATGGTTAAAATGTGTATTTGCTGTAGGTCTATCTAAATGTTTGGACAATAGGCTAATGCATCTCTTGGGCGTTTTACCCCAGTCTACATTTAAGTTTTAAGGAGCCCTACCATTTATATACAGGTGTCAATATTTCAGCGAAGCAACAGTATACATTTTAAGTATCTCGACGTTTCAATTCTTCAGTTTACTTCAGGTGTAACGGGGGTCTGTGGAGAGTTTAGGCTGCGCTAATATGGCCGACCTGTGCGGACGCGCTTGAAATACGCGATGACGTATCTAGTCTTCATATATGACGTCTGTGCTATAGATAGTCTTCACTAGGAGGAGCTATACTCATGAACGGCCATCCGGGTACTTTGCTCTTAAATTTGCGTTACGCCCCTTTATGGGTGAAAACAAACCGAATGTCTCATTGACTTACATGCTACATCGGCTAACCTAAATGAACACATTCCATGCTTCAGCCACGGCTGTTTGGCTATATTATTTGAACAGCCGGCAACACAACACGTTTTCGGCATGTTGCGCGTGAACAACGCTTGTCTACAGGTCCGTATCTTTCGTTTATTAAACCCCAACATTACCAATTGACTTGTATGGGTTGTTTTCCCCCACAAATGGGCGTAACGCACATGGAAAACGTCACGCCGTTCATGAGTATGTCTGTGTGAGGAGCCGCTGGCGTGAAAAAACCCAGTCAATCTGAAATTCTGCCAGTGCCTTGAACCGTCCATTGCCAGTCTAGGTTAGTATAGGTCTGTGATTGAAACATATGCCATATGCAAGGCCACTTTACATTGTTTACATCCATAAACTGTGGCACCAGGCCTTTCTCTTTGGTCAAAGACTTTCCAGTCGTGTTCTACTGAGGCCCCCACAGGTGCTGATGGGCACACTGGAGCACTCCTTGCGGTTATGGGTGTGCCAGATGTTAAGGGTTGCCAGATGAGGCGGATTTCCAGCCCAAAAAATGCTCAAAACCCGCCTAGAAGCACAAAATCCCGCCCAATTCTATTGATTTCTATGGCAATTTAATTTTTTTCTCTGCTAAATGCCATTCTTAACCGCACACGGCCATCCTAAATCTGGGCTTACACTGTGCGACTTTCGCCCCGATTTGGCACTCGCACGACTTTTTGAGAGTCGGGCCCATTTCTTGCTCAATCGCCGGTCGATCTGGAGTTTGCATCGTGCAGTGTACATGGGGTAACGACAAGCGATTTCACGATCGTGCAATCGCAGGGTCGCAAGAAAATCAAAACAGTTTGAAATTCTGGTCGTGGCTCGAGCGTAAATCGCACAGTTAAAGCAGCACTATTCACATGCTCATGCTGTGCAATTCGCTGTTGAGCGCGACCTCATCTCCACCTCAGGTGCGCATGTTCCCTCCTCTGCAGATCGGGGAAACATGCCTGGCGCGTCGTACAGTGGAAGCATTTTGCTCGCATCCGACTGTCTACTCATGTAGTGTGAGGACGTGAGTCGTGAGCTGTGAACTTTTAAACAGTGAAATTCCATTGTGCAGTGTGAGCAGAAGCTTAAGACCCATGAGTGAAAATATCGCACAGTGTATGCCCGGCTTAAGCAGCCAAATTGGGTGGGAAACAGTCTAATCTGGCAACACTGTGGGCAAGATCTTACACCCACTACTTATGGTGCCCCATCACTCCTGATCACCACATAATGCCGTGTCCAGACCAAGAGCGAACTACGCTGCCTGGTAGCATGTGCGATAAGATTTAGTTTAATCGTCAAAATTCGCTCTGGTTGCGCAAGAAACTTCGCTCCTGGCAGCGCAGGTCGCGTGCCCTGCATAGAGAAATCATGACTTCCGTCGCTTCGTTTGCTCCTGGTCTGTACACGGCATAAGCGTTGTAGCCGCACACCGAAAGAAAAAAGTAATCCTCCACCATTTTTGGACCGGTGCTTGAACTGGTAGTATCCAAAAGATCAGCTCCTTTCATGTGTTCCTGGTAGTCAGCGAGACATGTAAGCACTGTGATGTTGCTCTGTAAATAGGCGTCCCGCTCTCTCCTTCACAGTTCCTGTTTCAGAAGGGTCATGGAAGTTGGGACAGAACCATTATAACAACCCTTGTGTCCTGCCCGGCACAAAAGGACAATACATCCTTTTGTGCAACATGGTACTCATGCAAAGAAGGTGAATCTAACAAGAGTGACACTCAATACAACGTCCATTGCAACATTCGGCCCCATGATTTTCGGCCGCGGCCGCCATTCTGAAATGAATATCGGACAAATTACATTGGAATGCATTGGGAATGTGTTAGTGATGCAAATGATTAATCGACTTTAATCGACCAATGCGTTAAGTAAGGGTTAACGTTCGGCGAGAAGGTCGCTACCGTGGAATAGCAGCACGACAGAGAGAATCTTTAGACCCCGACGCGGAGCGGAGGGGTCTTGTTCTCTCTGAAGTGCTGCTATTCCACAAAGCGACCGACTCGCCGAAAGTTAACCCGCTTATTATATGGATATACTTAAATGATTCACACATGCGGCGACATTTCTTTAGACCTATTTAATGTTAAGATTGTTGCTGCACGAAACAAAACAGTGCCGTTGTGGAACACCGCTAGGCAACAGCTAGGTAGGCTAGCCAGGACAGGTGTTGTCTATCACAGCAGCTGATTAGAGTGACGAAAGACCGGACCCCCTGCGGAGTGATATGAAACATTCGCTTTAGCCACTGACTTGTATACAAGCCAGTGGCTTTAGCAGTGAACGTCTTGTTGCCATTGACAGCGGTAGCCAGGACAACGGGTGCTGTCTATCACAGCAGCTGATTAGAGTCTTGTTGAAAAGTCGCTTTAGCGTTGTTGCCATTGACAGCGGTCTGTTATAGACCAACCCGTCCGTTATCGAAAAATAACAGACGTCCGAACGTTGGGGAGCCCCGTTGAAATGAATGGAGCATTCGGCAGATGACGTCACAACCATATAATAATCAATTAAAAAAACATTAATCGCAATTAATCGGCAATTCAAGGAATTACAGGAGACCCAGGTGAAGTGGGCATATGAAGAGTGTGTGTTAAGAGGGGTGTGAATAGTGGGAATATTTAAATCACCTTTGGATTAAAGAATTTACATTTAAATGTGGTACTTTATGTACATTTTTTATTACATTTTTCAGATTTAGTAGTTTATTTCCGAGAAACATTGAGATTTCGGGGGGGGGGGGGCGCTTATCAATTAATCGTAAGTCTATCGATAAGACTATCAACTAATGATTAATGAATTAATCGATAATTTGCTTCCCTAGAATGTGTACAGGATTTCTACATAATACGATTTCTACATAAAACTACATCGATATAACTATCTGAAATTCTTCCGTTGTGAATGCTTATACCATCTCATATGTTTTTTCAGCACAATCAGTGCAGAACTTGAGTATCTATAAGGCTAAAGTTGTCAAAGTAGCTAGCCGTATTGTGCTAACTTTAGCATTACAGCAGCAGTCTTTCCTATGGCCAAAGAACGTTGTTATGGCTACTGGTCATAACAGAGTGGCGTACGTGACTACCTGTTCATTCCAGAATGGCGGATTTGCCTCAAAACTGACTCAAAACGCCCTCTATTGACTGTTCCCCACAAAAGACCCGAGTGTCGCCTCTTGTTAGATCCACCCTCTTTGACTCATGCTTCGCCATGCCTTTCCTGTTGGCACGAATGGTACTGAATGCATCCAACCCATGACCTTGTAGATCTGCAAAAAGTTATACGTCGGAATAAAAATTGTCCACAAAAAAACAACACGTGCGTGTCCCGGTTAAAATGGGTTAACACCCGGGTGCAAAAAGCAATGATGATTATTTATGAGAGGTGCACCGAATATTCGGCAACCGAAAATATTTGGCTGAAAGCGCAAAAAAAGACACTTTTGGCTTTCTGCCAAAAGACAATTCAGTGGCTGAAAAGGAGGCCGAATAGAAAATGGGCATTAAAGTAACTAATTTCAGTTCTGTTCTAACATTTGAAGATTTCAAATAAACATGTATTTTCTTTGAAAAACATGTCCAACCATTTATTGTAAGCCGTAGATTTAAGCAGGGCTTTGAACCGATATTTTTTTCCAATCGGTTCGTTCCGAACAGAAAAGGAATTGTAACCACCAATAAATTGATGTTCCCGAACCGGTTAGAACAAAAAAAATACTGTTCCCGGAATGGTTAATTTCTTTCCTGTCAGCTGATTACTTCCCATATCTGACGATAATTAACCAAGAAAGACGGAAGTGCAAATGAGTCAGCCTACATTCCAAACTGTTTACAAGCGGATGAAAAGAATATCCTACAGAATTTTGTCATTCAGGGACGACCTAAGCGGAGAAGGAATAATCCTCAAATATGAAAATACGCACTCCACGCAGACTTGGGTCACGGGGAGCGCTATGATGGACATTGCGAGTTTGTGCATATCTGCATTTGAAGCGGCCATGGATGCCCATTAACGAAGAACATTCTTGTGCGCTTTAAACACGCTTCTCTGCAATATGTCTAACAACGATGCAATGGGCCCTTTTGTATTACAGTGGTTTCTCCTATTTAGGATGTGGAGTGGAGGTGTAATCCTCTGCTCTCTCTCCATTCAGTCAGCGAATGTCTAATGTCACCCAGGACTTGAACCTTAGTAAATATGGTAACGTGAGCAGGAAAATAATTACTTTTTTTTAAGTTTGAGGAACAAAACAAAACCGGTATTACAAAACCGAACTTAAAAGGTTCCCGGTTTTCGTTTTCGTTCCTTGAACCGGTTCAAAGCCCTGGATTTAAGCAATATTTAAAAATAGTGAAAAACGGAAAATAGTCAACTGTAATATTCGGTTTCCGTTTCGGCCCCAAATGTTCATTTTGGTTCATCTCTACTATTTACACCCAGGTGTAAATAGCAAAGTTCACTAAATAAATCTGGGTGCGAATAGCAACAATTACAGTTTACACCCAGGTGCAAATAGCTATTTAAACCCAGGTGCAAATAGCAACAATGGCTATTAACACACAGGTAAATAGCAATATTCCCTAGTTACAGGGTGCAAATAGTAATGTTCATTATTTAAATCTGGGTGTAAATAGCAGCAATGGTTAATGGTTAGTGAGCTGAACCAGAGAATTGTATATGAGGGAGAGATAGGTCAGGCCCATTCTTTTCCGGTATCCACTTTATGTCGGGTGGACGCCCCTTTAGGAGACCTTCGGCTAGGAGACCTTCGGAGTCCTGAGGGTGAGAATAAATGAAGTCCCCTTAGCGCTGTCGATGGCTGTAGCGCAAGTCGTGTTCAAACACCTCTAAAAGATAAGAACACGGAGGGGACCCGCCCCCTTAGGAGACCCAACTTGAGCACACGCTTTTGCATTGGGTGGGCGTGATTTGATGTTTTTAAAATTCCACCCTCTTTGGCTGAACTACTGGGATTGTTTATAGTGACCACAGCAGTGTTGCACTGTGGTATGTTGGTCTCTGCCAGCGCATGTTTATACTGAATGCAATAATGTAGCAGACAAGTTTATAGCACCTGTGTGTGTGCAGGACTTTGGCTGGGCTCAAGATGACAAAGTCATCTGAAAGGCAACCACCCAATCACCTACATCTCCCTGGGCCCAGGACAACTGACCCTTTTGTCCAACCCTGTCGGATTCCCTGTGTGTGTGTGTGCAGGGCCTTTTACAGCTTTGGCTGCTCTTGGAACAAAGCCATCTGAAAGGCCCTCCACCTACCCACCTATCCAATACATCTCATTGGGCACAGGACAACTGACCCCTTTGTCTAACCCTGTTGTCTTCCGTGTGTGTGTGTCTGTGTGTGTGATGGTAAATGCCAGTCCCTTGGGTGGGGTTCCGTATAGATGTCCTGTCGGCTTGTCTCATGTGTGATTGTTGATGGGAAGTGTGTGTATGTGTGTTTGTGTTGATGATGTGAAAACATTACAACACCCTCACATGACATCAACAAGGTGGCAGGGTGTGGGGGTGTGTGTTTTTGTTTGAACTTCAGTTGCGCAAGAGCGCATAGCTGTTGGTGTGTGTGTGTGTTTGTGTATGTGTGGAGGGGTGTTGAGTGGTAAATGTTTGTGGGAACTTCAGTTGCATAAGTTCTGTGTACGTGTGTATGTGCGTTAGTGTGTTTTAGTGTGTGTGCATGCATGTGAGAACTCTTGGAGGATCAGATAGTTGTTGTCTCTTGTCTATTTATGGTTTGGCCTGAAATTGAGGACAGGATTGTGACAACCGGGGTCATGTTGGAACACACGCATGCTCGCAGACACACACACACACACACACACACACACACACACACACACACACACACACACACGCATGCACACAGACACAGACACATACACACCGAGGAGATGTTGGAATGCATTTGTAGCAACAGAAATGCACCTACATTAAAAAAAAAAAACACACCGTGTCAAAAATGCAAACACATACATAAAATACACACACACACACACACAGGTTGGAATGTATTTGTAGCAACAGAAATGCTCTTACGTTTCCAAAAATCACACCATGTTAAAAATACACACACAAAGTCACACATAAACGTGTGCGCATACACACACACACACGTACACACAAACAAAAGCCTACACACTGTACACAAATTCGTAGAAAATACAAAATCACCCCCACAGACTTGGTGTGCTGAAACAAGCAGGACACACACAGACACACACACATACAGACACACACAAGGGCCTACACACACACACACACACAAGGGCCTACACACACACACACACAAGGGCCTACACACACACACACACACACACACACACACACACACACACACACACACACACACACACACACACAAGGGCCTACACACACACACACACACACACAATACACACACAATGGACTACATACACACACACACACACAAGGGACTACATACACACACACACTTATACACACGCACGTACACACACAGGCAAACTGAAGACCATCCTCCAGAGGTTCTTTGAGGATATTGTCGTTGTTGTTTTAAAGGCCCAGCAGGCAGTGGGAAGACTGAGAGTTGCTGTCAGTCCTACGCAGACTGATGTTACTCCATTACATAACCTGCTGTAACATCAGGTCAAAGCCCTCTGGATTAGCGTTTCCCAAACTTTTCTGTCTTGCGTACCCCCCTTTTTTTTTTGCCTTTTTGATCGAGTCAAGTTGGCTTTATTGTCAATTTCTTTGCCTTTTTGATTGAGTCAAGTCAGCTTTATTGTCAATTTCTTTACATGCACTGGTCATACAAAGAATTGAAATTACAATTCTTACTTTCCCATGCAATTCAATTCAATTCTTTATTTACATCAGACTCAAAGTACATGGTCCATATCAAGACAACAGTCAAAAAATAACATAGAGAAGACAAAGAAAAATAAGAAATAAAATGAAAGATGGGAACACACCCATCAAACAAATAGGCACTCTCTCCAGTGCCGCCTAAGCTTGGAGGAGAACCTCACAGAACACTTTACTGGACTCACTAGGGTTTGAATAATGCTGTTTTGAGAGCAGTCCAATCTGCACATGAACTTATAAATAACATTTCTCAAGACTGCATCACACCCAGGCACACTGGTACACAAAGAGGTAGCTAGCACTGGTCCATCTTGGTAGCTTCATCAACAGTCTCATAGTGTCATTATATGCTACTGTCAGCTTCTGGTAGCTGCTTTTCTTATACCTAGACCATAAGTATACATGGGTGTACAGAAGGCTTTAAACAGAGAGCATTTGACATTGACTGAGCACATGCTAAACTTGCGAAGTAACATGTTGGCCTGGGCATATAATTTACGTCGTTGACGATATACGTCACGATCATCACTGAGATCATCCGAAATTATATGACCAAGGTACTTAACTTCTTTACACACCACAAGTGGGCTATCACACAGATAGAAAACAGGGAATGTCATCTTCTTATCTTCTTTCGTTCTCACTATCATGACATTGCTTTTCTTTGCATTCAATTTAATGTCATAAACAAGCCCATATTGAGTGCAGACATAGACATACTTTAGGTATAGACAAAGACAGTACACTTTGCCACTTTGGGGGAACCGCGAACAGAAGAACCTGGCAAACTGAAGACCAAAGTTTCTGTATTTTATACTATGACGATCTAGCCTATTTATTACCCCTTTGCACAGAGCCTATGTTATCACATTATTGACCAAAAAATGTTAATGACTAATTCTGTTACCTAAATTACCTAAGGCTCTCTGCAATATGGCTCATGGTCATACCAGTGTTGTTATAAAGTATTTGAGTCTTTCTAGCAAAGTGTGAACGGGCCCGTCTGTGGGGCCATCTGCACCACGAGGCTACAGCTTTTAAACTTTTCTGGGACCGGGCCTTCTCATAACCTCCACAGGTCCTTTAAGGATAGGATTTGATATATGTGTGTTTTTTACAGAGTAGGAACACAGTGACTCACTTGCTGTCAGTCCTCTCTCTGACTGATGGCACAGCATTACATAACATGCTATAACATACACGGGCCTGGACTGGCATACAGGACTGTTTCCCAGTGGGCCGACAATCCTCAGGGCCCAATGCTAGGGGTTTTTCTTTGTTACTTTTCTTTTAGAGACCATCAGTGGTGGACGAAGTACACCAGTTATGTACTTGAGTAAAAGTACAGTTACCTTGCATTGAAAACTACTCAAGTAAAAGTGAAAGTATTCACCTCACTTTTTTACTTGAGTAAAAGTACAAAAGTATCTGCCGTCAAAAATACTTAAGTACTAAAAGTAAAAAGCAAAAACTTAAAAATGAAGCCTTTGGTGCAATTTTAATATTTAAGTGTTGTAGGCCTAGTTTGGTCATATCTAATTAAATCTGTCCTCTGATTTGCATAGGCTATACCAACATGTTAGAACTAGGCCATAACAGGCCTCAGAAACACTGTGGAGTAAGTCCATGGATGTTATAGCATCAGAAGTTCATTTTCACCTCTCTAAACATTTAATACTGACCCTAACATGCCCAAAAGAACACATGAAAGGGCCATTAATATTAAGAATGATTAGGCTGAAATTGATTATATGCCTATTAGAACAACTACTATAATACCCCCCAGCCGTAGGCCTACAGTCCAGTATAGGCCTACTTATTTGTGACAGCAAGGAGTTAGAGTAGTAGCCAATAAAGTACTTAATTTTTGTTATAATTATGGTTTTGGTAGACCTCTTCTTGTTCTTGTTGTTCTTCTTCTTCTTCTTCTTCTTCTTCTTCTTCTTCTTCTTCTTCTTCTTCTTCTTATTATTATTATTATTAGTAGTAGTAGTGTTTGGTTATGTTAAGGTTGACTTAGGCCTATGTATGGACAAACAGACTTCTTGCGATTCTAAGCTAGCTTTAAAGATAGGAACATCTTCATATACTTGTAATGGTCTCTATTTGCTAGATGTCAATGATTTGCAATAGCCTACTTGATACAACTTAATTGGAACACTTATCTGTCTGATCATGAAAAAGCCTTTTGTGCCTGTGCACATCACTGGGCCAATATTTAGCAAAAGTCCACTTTTTTTCTCTTTTTTTAAACTTTGTTACTGTTGTTTTTTACAACCTCACTTTGGTGGTATTGCCAGTGCTTTTCATATCCACTGTAGCCTACTGACCTGACTTAAGGGAAAGGATACATGTTGCAAGGATACATGTTGCATGTAACCTCACTTTGCAACATATGGTGGGCATGGCAATCCTCATGTAAAGATACAAACCCTTTACACCAGCCTCTTTTCCATAAAATTGAAGCAAATCATATTTTTGGTGACAGGGGAGTCTATTAGACAAGTAATTGATATCCCCAACTACTTCAGAAAATACTGCAATGTATTGAGGGGAAAGAATGCTATCACGGAGTTGTGCGTCTGGATGGTTTGGAATAAGCAGCATGTTTAGGCATTCTGTGTACTTGACTCAAGAAACCAACACGCTAAAAAAGCGGCAATTATGTGACTCTATTGTAAGCCATAACACAGATATAGCACAGTAAGTCAAATAAGCAGTAGGGCCTACATTTAGTATCAATTCGCTGATTATTCAGTTCAAACGCGAAGCCTATCTGACAAATTGCGTCTTATCAGGCGAGTGCAGCCTGCGAGCTAAACCTCTCCCCCCTCACACAACGAATAGGCCTACGACGTGCAGAT
>NW_026945577.1:758042-765542 GCF_034702125.1 Engraulis encrasicolus | reverse complement strand
AGTAATTACAACTATAGAGTCTTCCTGGACTAGTAGGCTACTGTAGGTCTTGATGCTATGAATTTAGAGTGTGTGCACTTTCTCACATGACCCGGACAATTGGCGCCGTGCAGCAGCCTCCAGAGCTGGTGTGTGGTTTTGAGTGAACTTCATTTATGTGATTCTGTGCTATACAAATGAAATAAATGTTGTATTGTATTGTATTGTATTTTATTGTACTGTATTGTATTGCATTGTATTGCGAAGAAAGACGTTGATCCATTGACGATGTCAATTTTATTTAACATCTTGCAAAGGCACAATTTAAAGGTCATTTCTCATTTGCAATCAGGATGTTTAATGGTGACAAACTCCCTAAAAGATGTCGTGCATGTATAACGGATGCCAACTAGCAGAGTGTGCCATGGAACGTTCGTAAGCCTCATGTAGTATTGGTAGCGCTAAGCTAGTGTTTCTCAACTAGGGTGCCGGGGCACCCTGGGGGTGCCGTAGGCCTCCCTCAGGGGTGCCACAGGCCCCCCTCAGGCCCCTCAGGGGTGCCGCGGAAACATGGCTGATAGATAAATTATGTAATATTATACATATTTGTCTGAATTCATAAGTTAATGCGTCAGTGGAATCTGTCATCTACTCACAATCAAGTTAATTTAGGTCGCCCCAGTAAGCTGCAACTTCGAACGTAGGTTGTGTGACGTCTCCAAATGTGTTACTTTTCAAAGCTTATGTGGTATCGGATGCGATGCCATGTTGCAGCTTGTTGGTTTGGGGCGCCTTGACATTTTTCATGAATTAAAAGGGTGCCTCGCCTAAAAACAGGTTGAGAAACACTGCGCTAAGCTATTGGTCTGGGGTCCGTTCCTCCATTCTTGTCTTTGCTAACCGTCTTAAGACCGTCTTACCGTTCCCTTGGACTTAGTGGTGAGCGTCGCTGTAGAGAGAGAGTTGAGTCACTCTTACGAAGGACTTTGCTAACGACGATAGCAAAGATGCTTTCAAGAAACGGATCCCTGGTCCTTTAGCTCAGCTGTATCGTGCTGTGCCTCCCATGCCCCGAACTGGAGTGTTGACTAGGAGGTGGCGGGTTCGAGCCCTGAATGACGAACTAGCGCAGGAACACTGCAGTTACACCTATAGGCTGACAGGGGGGGAAACAATATTATTTTCTCCACAGAGATGAGGTGCAGTGTTGCCAGATTGGGCGGGTGCCCGCCCAATTGGGCTACTTTGGATGAACGTCTGCGGGTAAAAATGCGAAAAATTGGCCATTTGGCCTTTTTTTTTGCCGTTTTGGGCCCATAGAAGTCGATGTAATTTGTTGTAATTCAGCGCAATTTGGTGGTTTTTGATAAGCTTTTGGGCGGAATTTGGTCAGACACATCTGGCAACACTGATGAGGTGTAAGAAAAGCACGAGGCCACAAGCACAAGAAACCGATGTGAAGTACTAGTTTGAAATAGACCCCCACCATTGGTGCCCATGTGAAGTACTAGTTTGAAATAGACCCCCACCATTGGTGCCCATGTGTGTATCTGTTTGAGTGACTGTGACCTCACAGCCCCTCTCTCATGAGAGAGAGATTCTTTATTAATCCCCAAGCGGAAATTGAGTGCCACCTGGTCATACACACAACACATCAAAGGAAGACAGGACAAATACATAATAAATAAGAGCTAAGAAATAAATAAAAACAGTCCATCATTAAAACACACAAAGAATCTTAACATCATTATAAAACATTAAAAGGTCACTCAGCAGCTGTTGTTGTTGCATGGCAGAGTCCTATGTGACCCCAGGAAGTGAATGGGATCTACTTCCTCCCAGGATGCAAAGGTCAACACTCTGCACCTCTATCCTAACATACACGCCAGGGCTAGAAGACACGCTAACACACAAACACATTTATCTATAGTGGGACTGACATATTCACTGCAACACACACACTCACACACACACACACACTCACACACTACCTGCGATAGAGTACCGTACAGTTTTGCATACCTGCTGATTTGTTCCACATTTGGAAAACAAAGAGTGATTAATGAACTAAATGTGATTATTTTCAACGGTGTTAGATCATTTGAAAAAAACTTCCACACACCATTTTGCTGTTTTCTGATTTTCAGTCCTAGTAGGAGATGGCCCATGACATGGGTCACTCCTCAGACAATTTGCAAAAACCTCCAGCACACCAACGCAACATTTCAGACCTTCATCAGGTAAGCCGCCACCAGTGAAAAGAAAACAAGTCCAACAGTTTTAGATAAGCAATAAGCCACTTGAATCTGTGGGTTTTTGTTCGATTTATAAAGTGTGTTTTTACTGTTTCGTGTCATGCTCCCTCAGACGTTATGAATCAAACACGGCCTCTCGTTGCTTAAGTATTCTTTGTTCAATTTATAAGGAAAGTTTTACTGTAGTCTACTTCGCATCATGCCGTAATAAATCGAACACAAACCCACGGCCTGTGGTGGCTTAAGTATTCTTCCTGTTGCCTTATAAGGTTTAGGGATAGCATTAGTACAGGAGAGGCTGTGGGTTTGAGTTCGATTTATAACGTTTGGGGAGTTGGAGCGCGACTGGCGTAGTCTTCCTGTTGTCTTATAAGGTTTAGGGATAGGATTAGGATCAGGATAGGAAGGTCAGATAGTGGCTGAGATGAATGTAAGTGAATTACGCTACCCCTTTCTGACATTTTCCCCTTCTTTTTTGGTATTTTCCGACTTTATTTGACAGGACAGTTTGAGAGGTAGACAGGAAGCGAATGGAGATAGAGATAGAAAGGGGTCGGCAAATGACGCGAGCCGGGAATCGAACTCGGGTCAGCCGCATGGCAGTCGAGTGCCCCACCGGTTGGCCACAGCAGGGCTGACATTTTCCTCTTCTAAACATGGTTTGAGGTAAGTGTGTCTGTGTCTGGAGACTTCTATAAACTCAGTTTAGGTGTAAATGATCAGCGAAAACTGATGCATTAAAAAAAAAAAAAAAAATCAATATGTGTAAACGTCCTCTAAGCCAGTGGCCTACAAAACTCCTCAGCCAATTCCCCACTGGTGGCCATGGATTATTCTCATCAGAGGAAACACACAAAGTGTGTGTGTGTGTGTGTGTGTGTGTGTGTGTGTGTGTGTGTGTGTGTGTGTGTGTGTGTGTGTGTGTGTGTGTGTGTGTGAATGTCAGCACAATTAAGTGGCTTAGAGAAAATAAAGCTGTTGTTTAGTCCATTGTAAGACAGATATGTCTTTCAGTGACCAGCTTGTGTGCATAGGGGTAGCCTATATGTGGATATTTATATCCATGAACATCTGAATGTATGTGTGTGTGTGTATGTGCATGTGTGTGTATGCGCGTGCACATATGCCAGTGTGTGTGTGTGTGTGCATCTGTGTGTTTGTGTGCGTGCGTGACTGCATTTGTGTGTGTTTGTGTCTGCGTATGTGTCTGTCTGCATATGTTTATGTGTGTATGTGCATCTGTGTGTGTGTGTGTGCGTGCGTGCGTGCGTGACTGCATCTGTGTGTGTGTGTGTGTGTGTTGGAGAGGAGCAGCTGTGCCGTGACTCCCGTGTGTAGCTGAGCAGATGACGGAGTGTTTATTGCCACTGTCATCACCATATCCCCCACGACCACACACACACACACACACACACACACACACGGATTCACATGTGCAGACACACACACGCAGATACACACAAACACACACACACAGATTCGCACATGCAGACACACACACACACGGATTCACATATGCGGACACACACAGATTCACATGTGTGGACAGACAGAGACACACTCACACACACTCACGGATTCACATGTGCGGACACACGCGCACATACACACACAGAGTCGCATGTGCAGACACACACGCGCACATACACACACATATTCACTTGTGTGGACACACACGCGCACATACACACACAGAGTCGCATGTGCAGACACACACGCGCACATACACACACAGAGTCGCATGAGCGGAAACACACACACACACACACACACACCCAGGCCCAGCATATGGTCACTGCATACTCTACACCTCCATATACGAAATACAAAATCACTTTTTGTCATAGAGACAGACATACACCACTCAAACATCATAATGTAGGTGTACTGAAACATTAAGAACACAAACGCGTAGACACGCAGACACACACACATGCAGGCACACACAAAACATACACACACACACACACACAGATTCACATGTGTAAACACGCGCCCATCCACACACACACACACACACACACAGGCCCACATGTATTCACATAAAGCATATGGTCACTGCATACTCCATGCACAACCATGTACGAAATGCAAAATCACCCTCAGTCACAGAGGCAGACATACACCACTCAAATATAATGTAGGCACACTGAAACGTTCAGAACACAGGCACACACACACACACACACACACACACACACACACACACACACACACACACACACACACACACACACACACACACACACACACACACACACGTATGCAAACACTAATTAACTACAGGACATGTGTATGTCACATGAACAGACAATACCCACACAGTACCCCCAAAACAACAGAGGAATAGGACACACACACACCAGGCCCGTAGCCAGGGGGGGGTTCGAGGGGTTCGTTCGAGCCCCCCTTCCCGTCCCCCACCCCCACTCGAACCCCCCCAACACTGGGCCAACAATGAAAATAACTGTCAGATAGCAGCAATTCATTTCCATTTATGTTAAGAATGGGGAGCAACAGACAAACAATTAAGGACAGCAACAGACTCACAGCAAACTCAAAATGAATAAAATATGTTTAAATGAAAATATTTGAAGTGTGCTTGTGTATTTGGGGACATTGGAATAGGGAGCCAAATGAAGTCCACTTTCGGGGGATAAAGATCCCCCCTACCACAAGGCTGGCTATGGGCCTGCACACTCTCACTCTCTCTTTCTGTTTCTCTCTCTCTTTCTCCCTCTCTTTCTCCCACCCTCTCTCTCTCCCTTTCGCTTTCTCTATCTCCTCTTTTCCCTCTCTCTCTCTATCTGTGTCCCTCTTCTCCCCCCCTCTCTCTATCTCCTCTTCTCTCTTTCTTCTTCCCCTCTCTCTCTCTCTCTCTCTCTCTGTCTAGTTTAAAGGCTCCCACTGTTCTCCTTGTACAATAGACTTGTTCTTTAGTGTTTCCTGAAATCTCTGTGGCATGTTGGGGCATTGGGACAAAACAATAGTGAAATACCACAGGTCTCAAAGGAGAAGATTGTCGACAAAGTGCCCCTTCTGACTGGATTTTAAAAAATCAGATGCACTGTTTCTTTCCTGTCACCACACTCATTGTCTTTTCCGAAATAAAGGTACAGGATGGTGGCCAGGGTAGGTATTGCAACTACGCTGCTCATTGAAACTGTGCTGCCTGTTTTCATTGATATTTAATCAATTAAAAAAATGATATATATACTAATATTCCTACACTATGTTTTGAAGCTAAATTGTCTACTTATGCAAATTCAAAATGGCAGACATGGAGAAGACCACCCGTATGAAAAATGCAATTTTCTCTGTCATAGTGAATACTTGGAATTTTGATGGTGGTGATAAGTACTCGTGAAAAAGATAACATTTGTGAATGAGCAACATGAATTCAGGAAAGAAACTGCTAAAAATATTACACAGTGCTCTTTTAAAAACCAAAAAAAGAAGAGACAACAAAAGCGACTGTCTTAGTGAAAGCCCATTGGGAAACTCCAACTCCCATTGTCATTGTGACACAGCACTCCACAGCACACAAGTGAACACTGCACACTGCACACAACGAAATTGCATTTATGCCTCACCCGTGCAAGGGGGCAGCTCTCAGTGGCGCCCCATGGGGAGCAGTGCGGTTGGACGGTACCATGCTCAGGGTACCTCAGTCATGGAGGAGGATGGGGGAGAGCACTGGTTGATTACTCCCCCCACCAACCTGGCGGGTCGGGAGTCGAACCGGCAACCTCTGGGATGCAAGTCTGACGCCCTAACCGCTCAGAGGGTGCTCGGGGGGGGGGGGGGCTCTGTCTGTTTATGAATGTGTGTCTGGGTGGTTGGGTGTCTGTTTCTGTGTATGTGTGTGTGTGTGTACCTAGAGAGAGAGCAATACTGAAACCTGTTATTTTCATAACGACCCTGAAAGTACACCCTCTGTGTCTCGCCTCTGGATTGCAGAAGACTTGAACTCACTGCACTTTACCTGACAACATTCTATCTGTCTGTGTGTGTGCGTGCGTGCATATGAATGCGTTTGTGTGTGTAAGGTGTATGCGCGTGCAAGTGTGTGTGTGTGTGCTGTGCACTGTACTGTGCGTGTGTGTGTGTGTGTGTGTGTGTGTGTGTACCAAGGGAACAGTGCGGCGGGACGGTACCATGCTAAGGGTACCTCAGTCATAGAGGAGGATGGGGGGGGAGAGCACTCGTTAATTACTCCCCTTACCAACCTGGCCCGGGTCGTGTCGGGAGTTGAACCGGCAACTTTTGGGCTACAAGTCTGACGCCCTAACCGCTTACCCATGACTGCCTAAATGCAACATCGAAAAGTGAATCTGTTGTGTTCAGTGCAGTTGGTAGACTTAATTACTAGCTTGTAATTATGTCACTGTCTTTGTAAATTTGTCACAATATTTTTCTTATTTATTATTCTTATAACTTATTGTTACTGGTTTATTACTGGTCCATCACTGTCACTCACCAATCACTGATTCTTGAGAAAGTGACTAAAACAGGTTGTAATGTTGACAGAAAAAAACAAAGTGAATTACAAAATGATATGGTATATCCTCGTAGACTAAGGTCTTGGCTTTTCAGAAATGCACAAGGCCAATCTCCCCATTATGTATTTTTTTCAGAAATCAGGCTTTTCTCCGATCATACCTTGTTTTTTGTCAACACCGTCAGACACAATTAAAAGTTATTAAAATTGTATTGATTTGGTTGCATATGTATCTGGAGTTTTTAAGTGATTATGTGTATTTTTTGGTTCACACATATGCCTTTAAATGTTGAAAATTCACTTTTGTTCTATTTTAATACTGTTTCATGTGTTCTAATTTTAAAATATGTACCGTCATACGATGCTTACTTAACGCCTAAATACAACAAACAATTTTTTGTAATTTCACAAATATTCGTGTAGGCTTAAATTGGCTATTACTTTGATATTTCAACAACTCCTAAGGAAAATGTTGTAAGCACATTCCTTTAAAATGTCCAAAACTCCTTACGGTGGTGACAGTAATCTGAGAGTGGTGAAAGTGGCCTAATTAGTACCTGCATTTAGCAAAATAAATAGCCCTCTCAAGTCAATGGCATCTTGCATAAACACTTTATTTTTGTGTGTGCACAGTATGAGCATGTGTTTTTACATCATTAGTTAGAATATCTAGGAAGTAAGCCACTGGTTGTTGAAAATGTGGTAAAAACAGCTTTTAAGTTGTTCAAATCCAAAATATAGAGGTGTATAATCATAGATGTAGGT
>NW_026945577.1:733042-748042 GCF_034702125.1 Engraulis encrasicolus | reverse complement strand
TCAGCTCAACTGACCAAGACCTTTGCTCATTGAAGGCATGAAGTAATTTGTGATGCCCCCACGATTGCAGTTTTTAAACGCAGATGGCTTGCTCTTTTTAACATGTGCGAGGTAAGTTATTTGTTGATTTTTGTGTGTGTTTATTTCCTCATTTTAGTAAGACCATCAGGCCTTTTTGTAACCTTTGTCACAAGTCTTAAGTTACAAGTATTTTGTAGGTATGTGTTTTGTGCCCTGTTTCAAGTTAAGTGCCAAGTTCAAGAGGATCTTGAATTTCTTCTCAGAGCTGGATGGTCTTTCAACAACACTGCTCCGGGTCTTCAGCAAGAAAGGTGCTTCTCATGCAAGGAAGATACAGAGGATCCTGGTGCCCATGACTCAGGTAAAACATGCACACTGCCATGCATCACAGTAATGCTAAAATTTCAAGATCTAATGTAATGGGGAGAAGTAGGGTGTCTTGGATCATATTGCATTTCTCCCACTAATTTCAATCCTTCAGCCAGTTTTGAACTCATTGTCTTCACCTCAGTTCTAACTACAGCTGGCTTTACACACAGCAGTCCTGGGCAATGATATAACAGTCTTTTGCAGGTCAGTTGATGTGGTTGCTGCTCTGTTTTATTATTATTTTATTTTTTTATTTGATTCTCATGTCTGTCTGGCTTGCGATTCCCATGAAATGATCAGGGGAGTTAAAGGTACACTGTGTACGAGTTTTAGTTGTTTATTTCCGGAATTCATGCTACCCATTCACTGATGTTACCTTTTTCATGAATACTTACCACCACCATCAAATTCTAAGTATTCATTATGACGGAAAAATTGCTATTTTCATACATGAAAAGGGGGATCTTCTCCATGGTCCGCCATTTTGAATTTCCAGAAATAGTCATTTTTAGCTGCAGAAATGACTGTATTTGGGCCATACTAGAAAATATTAGTTTATTACTTGGTAAGCTTTCATGAAAAGGTCAAATTTGGCAATAGGCAGCCCAGTTTCAATTAGCAGCGTAGTTGCAGTACCTTTTTTGACAATTTCCTGCACAGTGTACCTTTTTAAGGTCAGACATCACATTTTGGCATCACTTCAGTACGTTTGGAACCAGGGCTGAGTGCTGAAATGGTACCTTTTCTTGGGGCTAATGGAAAAGTGTCAGAGCTGCACCATGCCATATCAAACAGTGACGTACTGTACCACTTCACTGCCAGTACCAACAATACACTACGCCAGTGTTTCCCAACCTTTTTTGTCTTGTGTACCCCCTAAGCCTTTTCACTGTGCCATGAGTACCCCCTAAGTCAAGTTTTATATAGCTTTCTCTATGCTAATGTCACTAAGATCCATGTATTTGTTAAAATTACAAATTGTCCAAGTACCCCCTGCAGTGTGCTCGCGTACCCCTAGTGGTACACGTACCCCTGGTTGGGAAACACTGCACTACGCTACTAGATAAATGAGATGTGTCCTTTGTTTAATGTGGTTGTACCTGTACTGCGTTTATTCTTCCTGTTGGTTAAAATGTTTTTCCTGCATGTTTGTTTCCTGGCATACATTGACCGGCCCTCATACGCAGACTGACAACATTGATGTGAAGAGGGAGTGCATGCTGAGGAGCTGACGGTCTACCTGAATGAAGAGCCAGACAAAGTGGTATGTTACAACTCGGCAGCTAGATCTGTCTTTTTCGTTATTAGGTGGCATAGGGAGATCGCACACATCAGTGGCCTGCGAGGCTCATTTTGTTGGGCTCTGGTGGGCTCCTCCTGTGCTACCTGACATGTCTCCTGGCATCTCATCCACGTTCTGGACACTGCTGGAGGACACACCAAACCTTCTTGCATTGATGTGCCATCTTGGCCTCAGTTATGTGTTCTTTGCAAACACGAATCTGCCCAATTCCAGCTTTGCTAAAGCACCCTCACATCATCACAAACCCTTTGCCAAATTTCACGTTCAATCCAACACCAGTCATCTCTGATTTGTAGATCTCTGCAGGTCTCTATCTACCCATGAGGGTGTTGCACTTGCTGTGGTACATTGCGAAGGCCGCATTACTGAAGCAGCAGAAGTTATCTTAGAAGAAAACTTAAACTCAATATAGGTTTTAGTTCTGGAATACGATCGTGCTGTAGGGTAATAATTTTCTCATAGTTTCACCTTAGACAACTCCCCCTTAGGAGACCAAACTTTGAGCAGACTCTTTTGCATTGGATGGGTGGGGTTTGACATATCTTTCTCTCTCATGCAATTTTGACAATGTGCCTAAAAGGGCCAATATGTTCAAAATACTAATAATTGTGCTGGTGGGGCAGCCGTGGCCTAGTGGTTAGAGAGTTGGTTTTTCAATCTATTGGTTGCAGGTTTGAATCTCCCCTGACCTGTCACTACATCTCCATCCATGGCTAAAGTGCCTAAGGCAAGGCACCTAACCCCACATTGCGCCAGGGCCTGTAACCAATACCCTGAAAAGTAATAAATGTAAGTCGCTTTGAATACATGAAAGCGTCAGCTAAGTGTAATGTATTGTAACAATTTTGCACACTGTATACTTAGCTGTATGTGTAAAGTTTCTCACCAACACTCGTGAAAAGATCATGACCCTGTTTCTCAAAAGCACCGTTGTTAGTTAGCGACTTGGTATTTTGCCAATGGGAAATTGCATGCAAGCAAAGTTTTTACTGTAGTTACCAATGATGCTGTTGAGAAACATACTCCAGAATGGGGTCATAGCCACACCAAAAACGAAGAGAGGTAATTGAACATCAGTTTGATCTCACATTCAATTGCCTAAACAGGCAGTGTGAGGGCACACAAGTCAACATCCTCCTCATACCTTTCATAAACTATACCAAATATACTACTATACTACTTTTCCCATCTCTGGGTGTGTTAGGGTGGACAGAAATGCCCCAAACTTGCGCCCACAAATACCGCTTACGGCTTCAATCATGGGTTTTGTTTACTGTTTTCCAGGATGTTGATCTGGACGGTCCAGCTGAAACGTATTGTCTTCGTGTGCGTGTGATCGGCAGAGAGTCCTCAACGACATTGGTAACGTACCTGTGGCCATTGCAGTGTTTGTTTTGGTTTATGCTCTTAATCTCTGTTACCTTCCAGAATGGAAGTACACTTTCAAATTTCTGTTTCATTCTAACCGTCTGTTTCATCAGTTTTTGCACTGCTTTTAAATGTACACTGTGTAAGATTCTTAGTTGTTTATTTCCAGAATTCATGCTACCCATTCACTAATGTTACCTTTTTCATGAATACTTAGCACCACCATTAGGGTGCATCAGTTGCCCCCTATGAAAAGATATGGCCTTGGCCCTATAGTAAAAATGTTCTACACCCAGTAAAAACACACTGTGTAAAATATTTTGAAATTTGGATGAAGTCTACCGGGGCCACCAGCCCCATGAAAATAGAAAATAATGGTGATAGTCAAAATCTTGAATAGAAACAGGGCTGGACTGGCCATCTGGCATGGCGGGCATTTCCCGGTGAGCCCCGCACCCTCGTGGGCCCCCATTGTTTTATTTTTTACATTACTGAAAATAGGGGCCCATGAGGGTGCGGGGCCCACCGGTGAGTCAGTTCTCCGGCACTAATAATAATGAGGGGGCCCCCTTAAATCCGAAAGTGCCCGGGCCCTATTTATCGCCCAATCCAGCCCTGAATAGAAATGGACATTTTGCTGCATAAAGCTACCCAATAAAAACATATTGCCTCAGCTGTGTGATAAAAAAAAATCTATGCACAGTAAAATCACTCTGTGGAAAATGTGTTGAAATTTAGATTAATTCTACTGGGTCTACCAGGCCCATGAAAATACAAAACAATGGTGATAGTGATGGGCAACCTGGATTCCAAAGTCCAGTGCCACATATTCCAAATATAGCCAATATACCGTAATGAACCAGCTGACCCACTGCCAGTATCAAGCAAGAGATTGCGAAGTTGTATGACTTTTGTGTGCTTCACCTGTGGGCCTAGGATTGTACAGGTAGCTGTTAATACCTGGTGGAACATCTGTACTAAAGCTGTGAATGCTCCTTGGAATGACTTGTGTTTTTTCAAGAAATCCCTGCAGTAGTTCAATAGAGTACATACAATACAACTGTATGTGATGTTGGAAAGAGTGACTTCCCAAAACCTGTACTTAAGTGGGCAGTCATGGGTGAGCGGTTAGGGCGTCAGACTTGCATCCCAGAGGTTGCCGGTTCGACTCCCGACCCGCCAGGTCGGTTCGACTCCCGACCCGCCAGGTTGGTGGGGGGAGTAATCAACCAGTGCTCTCCCCCATCCTCCTCCATGACTGAGGTACCCTGAGCATGGTGCCGTCCCACCGCACTGCTCCCCATGGGGCGCCACTGAGGGCTGCCCCCTTGCACGGGTGAGGCATAAATGCAATTTTGTTGTGTGCAGTGTGCAGTGTTCACTTGTGTGCTGTGGAGTAATGGCACTCTTCAATACAGTTGTATTGACTGCCTTGTAGCCTAGGCATTCCAAGGAACATTCACAGCTTTAGTACAGATGTTCCTCCATGAATTGTAGGCCCACAGGTGAAACACGTAAGGGTTAACGTTCGGCGAGAAGGTCGCTACCGTGGAATAGCAGCACGACAGAGAGAATCTTTAGACCCCGACGCGGAGCGGAGGGGTCTTGTTCTCTCTGAAGTGCTGCTATTCCACAAAGCGACCGACTCGCCGAAAGTTAACCCGCTTATTATATGGATATACTTAAATGATTCACACATGGCGGGGACATTTCTTTAGGCCTATTTAATGTTAAGTCTATTATAGTTTTTAATGTTAAAAGATTGTTGCTGCGCAAAACAAAACAGTGCCGTTGTGGAACACCGCTAGGCAACAGCTAGGTAGCCAGGACAACAGGTGTTGTCTATCACAGCAGCTGATTAGAGTCTTGTTGAAAAGTCGCTTTAGCAGTGAAAAGTCTTGTTGCCATTGACAGCGGTCTGTTATAGACCAACCCGTCCGTTATCGAAAAATAACAGACGTGCGAACGTTGGGGAGCCCCGTTGAAATGAATGGAGCATTCGACCGATGACGTCACACCATATAATAAACAAATATAACAGTCATGCAGCTTTGCAATATCTTGCTTGATACTAGCACTAGTAGATACTAGTGGTCCAAGGCAGCAAGGAATTGATATTGTGTTGCAAAAGAGCAAATTTGCCTAAATATAGCAGTTTGACCATCAGTCTGTCTGAAGTCTGTGTAAGTGGATCGACTGAATACACAACCTGCTTAGATATTCCTTCTGTTTGTGCTCCCAATACAGGTGATTTCACTAATTACCTCATCAACCTGGCTTAAGTGGTAATTAGGCTCAGCTGGTTCATTATATTGGCTGGGGCAAATGTGTCACACGGTTTGTCCACCTCTGTTTTAAGACAATGGCAAACCTAGATTCAAAAGCTACAATCCAGTGCCACAGATTTCAAATTACCTGGTTTTACCTGTCCAATGGGGCACCTAAGTCTCCACCCCTTCCGGGCAGCTTATGGGGCTGGCAACGCAAAAACTTTTGACTGGGCTGTAATGGACTGATCAAAGCTATTTTCCGACCCACCTCGCATTTCCCCGTCGATCATACATATGCTGTGCCTCAGAATTAATAACAACCAATGGTGTGCTTGTTGACTTCACTTGGCAAGTGATTTTTGAGTTGTGTGTGTGCAAAAATATACAAAACAGACGTCGCATGTCCGACGTGCAGCCACTTAAGCCGCAGTGCAGCGGTAGGGTTGGCTGTGCCTCGGTTCACGTCAGATATGCGAGGCGCACGTGTAGTCTCTAACAGAGTTTTGCACAAAAGCTAAAATAACGTTTCTTGCGTGTCGAAAATGAGTGGTCTTATGACGCAAATCCAAACCTTTCAAATTCACTGTCATCATATGTGAAATCCGGAGCACATGCCAAACGGGATGAGGATTTAGCTTGACTCGCTCCATTAACTCTCATTCAAAATTTTGAGAGCTCCAGCCCCATGGATCGGAAGTAGAAGGGCGTGACTTAGGTGCCCCATTGCCCTAACTGGAAAGGTAAAACTAGGTATGTCATTTGGAATATGTGGCACTGGACTTCAGCTTTGGAATCCAGGTTGCCCATCACCATCACCATTATTTTGTATTTTCATGGGTCTGGTGGACCTGGTAGAATTCATCTAAATTTCAACATATTTTACACAGAGTGATTTTACTGTGCATAGAACATTTTTATCACACAGCTGAGACAATATGTTTTTATTGGGTAGCTTTATGCAGCAAAATGTCCATTTCTATTCCAAGATTCTGACTATCACCATTATTTTCTATTTTCATGGGGCTGGTGGCCCCGGTAGACTTCATCCAAATTTCAAAATATTTTACACAGTGTGTTTAGGACTGGGTACCGAAATTCGGTTCCCTAATGGAATTGAATGAAAGGCTAAGGTTCTACTTGGCATCGAAACGTGCCTTGGCTGTCGGTTCCACATTTCGGTTCCTAGATGTCCATCACGTCAGTTATCATTTCGCATTTATAACCCCAGAACGTTAACGCAGTCAGAATGGCAGTCGCTTCTGGCAAAAAAAATCTGGTAACATTAATTGTGATCATTCGGGCTTGCAGAGACTGTTGGCAGGCTACAACCCCCTTTTAAACAGGTCGTCAAATCATCTATGGATACTAACGCTGTTACGAGAGAAACTACCATCAGCCCATCTTTAATTTGTGTAGGTTTACCGAGAAGAGTAGCCTATTTCTAGCGTTTGTAGACGGCAAAGAATTCAAACTTTGTCTTCGACACAGCCACTGCGAGCCAAGAAACAGCAAGAGGTGTGCAAACGGAGCATTCCATCATTCTCACGCAGATGGTTACATCGGCATATGAGGAAAGTAAAAGTCGGCAACACTGTTCGCTCCACCATGAATCATCAAACGGACCTTTTCCCTTTAGTGGTGGGTGCGCGCATTCTCTGACTTTTTGGATTACACTGTGAATCATTGCAAAGTTTAAACTTCATGTCAATAAAATGGAAACTCATATCAGAAGCATCAGGTGAGCTCAGTCACTTTTGGCCGCGAGAGACTTTCTTTGTGCCACGGAAGGCAGTAACGTGGATTATTGAAACTGAAGACTTGATTTCTTCTATGTGGATATTTTTTTTCTCGTTTGGTAGCCTATAATTATGGACCATGCAAAGAACTCGAAACAGAGCGCGCCCTGTGCTTCACTACGTGCGTAACAAGCTATAGCCAAGTCGCCTCCGCCCGTTACCCAATTCCGCCCGCCTACTTATAAGTGATGATAGTAATGGTGCGTTCCCCAGGGTTGGGAGATGGGATGTTTCTGACCTCCTACTTGCTGAAATGCATTGGAACGCCTGTTGAAGTGGAATGTTCAAGTCGCGAGCTGGGGCAAAAGCGAAGCAAACCGACTTTGCCCCATTGACTATCGTGATGTCACCACAGCAATGGCAGCGCACAGTATTAGGAATAGTTTATGTTGCACATCACCATTCTATGGACAAATAAAGTTGATTCAAACAGGTTAACAGTTGCAAAACAGCCTATTAACTATTCTAAGGTGTAGTTATATTGACATTGCGTATTTCCAAGACGAAATGCGGCTAAATGAAAATCATGCATGATGTTGTTTCATTGCTGACATCTTTGAGAAGTGGATATGTGGTTCTTGTCCCTCCATGTTTGTAGTTTGTTCGACTTGCTGGTTGGAACGCTTTCAAGTGGGAGGTAGCTGCCTTCTTGTTGCCTACTAGGAAGCTCCTACCTCTGGGGAATGCAGCATTAATTATGTATCCACTGTTTAAGTCAGGAATGGATATCGACATGATACGGAGTTTGTATGCATACAATTTGAAACGGTGATGACATTTAAAACTGAGTCAAACGGCCATAAACAGCATTGTAATGAAGGGTGTCGTAACGGCAGCATGAAGGTGGAACTGTCATGAGCACTCTCTCTCCCTGGTAGCAACCTTAATTGCATTCAATTATCTGCCACTCTGCTCACTCTCTCCCTACTCTGCCTAACGAGCTCCACCTGGCTCCGCCCTGCTCTGCTCTTGTTACCTGGCCAGCTGCACTGCATTTCCCACTCACCATCCTCACCTTGCCCCACTCTGCTCTAATTACTCTGCCAGCTGCACTGCATTAGTATATCAAGCCCTGTTTTTCAGCCAAGCCCTGTCAGATCGTCTTCAAACCCGGACCAGTAACCTGCCTGTCTACGCTCTGACTCCTGTGATTCCGATCCGTTCTTGACTGCCTCCCTGTTCTACTGCCCCGGCTATCCCGACCTGCCTTCTGGATCTCGACTACTCTCCAATCTTCAGCCCCTCCGGTAACTCGATTCTGCCTTCTGTCTCTCACCACGATTATTGCCCAGCCCTGGTCTGTACTACTGCCTGCCATTCATATTGCTGTTGTGTGTGTGTTCCCCCAGGCCTCCGACCACCAGACGAGCGAGCCCAGACGCTTCACCACCCTCAGCCCGATACGCCGCTCGATCACTGGGGGACACACACACTAGGCACTTTGAACTGGAAACCCCCGGACACTTGGTGACCCCCGGAGCCCAGGTAACCCACAGGATCCTGAAAGACCCCTGAGCCCCAAGCACCCCTGGAACCCCTGGAACCGGCACCTCCGAAGACCTCAAGATCCACTCACTCCTCTTCCCCCCCTGAACCCTTAAATAAACAACTCTGAATTTGAACTTGCGCTCTTGGGTCGTCTTCTGTCCGTGACAGGAACTTTAATTTCACGACGACATTCTGGCTAAAAACTCGCCCTGGCTGCTTCCCTGTTTCGCTTTAGGACTACAAGTGTGAACGAAATAAGCAAAACAGCATGAAGGAATGACAGTAGGCTAACGGAAATACCGACGTGACCTGAAATCAAGCGGGCGGAATTGGGAGCCTTTCGCAGGCGAATTGTGCTGAAACTAGATTTTGGACATGCTGGACGTTATCTCCAAATTACGATAGAAAGGGCCACCAATGTTAGCTAATATTGCTCATTACCTCATCTACACAGTTGCCGCTATCCAAAAATATACGATAGCATAATCAAATAGTAGGCCTATTTGAAATAGTGACATTATCACGTTCACAGTGAAGTGATCAGTGAAGTGGGCGGAATTTGGCGACCTTACTTGTTTTAAAAGTGTTTGCAAGAACAGCATACCTGTTAGCTACAAAAAACTGCAAAATTGCCTGATTTTAAGACAAAAGTTGGAAAAGTTTCAACAGGCCAAATCCTGACAGTCAACGGGACGGCAGTGACAGGTCAGACAGTACACCATGCTTTTCCATTTAACAGTCCCTGCGCGAGGCCAAAATCCCCTCATGGCATGTTTTAAAAGGAGCGTGTGCAACGTAAAAAATGAAATATGAGTTTCTCCTTGTTGTTTTGCTGCTCAAGTTGTCTGGGGCTGATGCAAAACTTCATGCTGGTTCAGTTTGTAATCAGGTAAATTCGCATGATTGTCTGTGCGATTGCCATGAACATCGACTGTATGACTATGACCTGATGCTCCGATGCAAAGATGCACACCCACGAAATGGATAGGGTTGGATTTAGATTGTAGGCCTAGTTCTCAATTTAAAATAAATTCCCGGGAACTTCAACTGGATAATGAGGTAGGCTCGGTGGTCGTTTGAGATTTTTAAACATTTCGTTCAGTGTTTATAAATTAGGAACCGAAAATGGCACCGTCAGGAACCGGCATTGAAACGTAGGTTCTGGAACCGGAACCGAAACCGAAAAATTCTGATCGGTACTCAGCCCTAAGTGTGTTTTTACTGGGTGTAGAACATTTTTACTATAGGGCCAAGGCAATATCTTTTCATAGGGGGCATCTGATGCACCCTAACCACCATCATATTCTTAGTATTCATTATGACTGGGAAAAATTGCATTGGGATCTTGGCCATTTTGAATGTCAAGAAATTGCCATTTTTAGCTGCAAAAATGACTGTATTTGGGCCATACTATAAAATATTTGTTTATTACTTAGCAAACTTTCATGAAAAGATCAAATTTGGCAATAGGCAGCCCAGTTTCAATGAGCAGCATAGTTGCAGTACCTTTTTTGACCGTTTCCTGCACAGTGTACCTTTTTTTTAAGAGTTTTTAGAGAAATTGAGAAATTAATCTTTCTCATTTGCACTTGAAGAGGTACCCTCATTTTGTATCTTGCTTTGATCATTACATGTGCAATGAAAAAATAAAGGCAACTAATTCTTCAACTTTATCGCGTGTAACTTTATTGTAGTTGGTCTTATAGGCTCAACTGGAACCAACTTACAACTGACGAACTTGGCTGACATGCATATTGGTAGATGCGTGTGCCTTGAGGTGTTTTCTAGCTTGATCTGAACTGATAAGGACAACAATGAATGTTTAATTAATTAAGGTATATTGATTTTATGATTGACTTTTATTATGTTTGATGTTCATTAGATGTGTTGAACAATCCAAACAATATTTTGTTGTGGGAACATAAATATATTATGGAAAGTATTTCCATCCAATTTGATTATGCTACCATAGCAAGATGTTGCTTTGTTGAGTCAATCAATGTAAATACTGCTGTAACTACCCCATGAAGTTGGTTCATCCAGACCTAAACCAAATATGTTGGAGCAACATGTAAAAGTTATGATGGATCAACCCTTTCTATTAAGGTTGAAATAACCTTTAAAAGTTATGTTGGCTGTACCCCTTGTACTTAGGTACAGTTACACTTACATGTTATGTTGATCCAACATATTGACCTTAAAGTGGAAATGAAGCAGTGACCTAATATAGGGGTCTATAACACCAGTAAGATAAGCCAGCAAATATTTTTTTTTTTTTGAAGTCTGAAATTTAAGCCGTTAATAAAAAAATAAAGCACAAACACGTAACGTTTCTGTTAACGTTTCCAGCCAACAGCGGGTGACGTCACGCGAATGGTAGTCTCCTATTCTAATGCTGTTATGATAGTAGTGAATTAAACATTTGGGCCTTGCGTGGCTGATTATGAGCTTATTTGCTTAACCCAAATGAAGCAAGAATACGTGTTTGGGTGGGACAGAACAAATATGAGGCATGAAGGCAGACAAGACATCCCATCACATGAACCACAGGTAAACAAGCAGCTTTTTTTTGCTAAGGTGACAAGTCGCTAACACATTTTGGTATGAGCCAACATGATCACTATTCATAATCGTGCGATGTCGTGCAATGTTGCAGTTCCCTACCTTCATCTTCCGATGATTTCGCCAACATTTTCCAAGCACCTGAATTAGGCTACTTTGACATCTCCGTGCCCACGTTTATCGGTGTTATCCAGTCAACAATAATCCAAGGCAACAGCGCTATTCCAGCCAGTTTGAGGATGCATCCGCGACTTCAATAACATAATAATTTACTACAATAGATGCAGCTACTTTAAGCATGCCATAACTTAATGTAGGCCATGATAGTTTAACGTGTCATTTCCCGTGGCATCAACTTCAAATCCCCAAAGCTCCTCCAACTCCGAGAGCGAGACGAGAGGGGATGGGATAGCCACACACACAGGCTGCGTCCCTTCCCTTCACAAAGCTTTCCAAACTTCCGCCAATTTTGCAAGTTATTTTCTATTACTGAATTGAACCACATAGCCAACTTAAAGACATGGGCTTTCAGATTAGCGTCCAACAATGCAGGAAAAAGACGTTATTGGTGACGGTCTGTCACTACAAACCTATGAGATCGAGCAGCCCCAGTCCTGACTCCTGTCCTATGGTGGATGCAATGGGTGGATGGCTGCAGCTATCCCACCATGCTCGTAGCAAAGGCTTTTTGACACAAAGTGATAATGACACTTGGCATTTCTCTTTCATCTGATAGTAGGTATATAACATAGAAAACCCAGGGACAATGTAAAATGAACCCCTCGTCCTTCTTCAATTTTACTGCCACGATTAGAGTCAGTTAGCGCTGTAGTTAGCACATGCTAACGTTAAGTGAATGGAAGGCTACATTAGCCACCAAGTTCTACCATTCGCGTTACGTAGGCGGCGAACATGGCTGCGCCCTTGTGGCGAAACTCGGTAATAACATGTCATTTTTCAGCAAAACTACTTATAAGTGCAGTTCAATGAACATCCATTCGTTTATGAAAATAAATAAGCCGCCAAAGAATGATAATAGTTGTCAGTGCTTCATTTCCACTTTAATGTGACTCAACAAAAACATTTCTTGCTAAGGTAGCATAATCAAATTGGATGGAAATACTTTCCATAATTTTTTTATGTTCCGCCAACAAATAATTTGTTTCAGTGTATGAACCTCCAGCGCACAGTACATTAACACAGTGGTTCTCAAAGTGGGGGCCGGGGACCCCTGGGGGGATGCTAGGGGGGCCGCCCGCGGCAGGTTGGCAGGAAAAATAAACCAAAATTAACTGAATAATTTAAATTAAATGAATGAATAATTTAATAAATAAATAAATTGAATAACTTAAGTAAGACAAAATAAGCAAAGTATAAACTAAACAACCCCAGTGGAGTCATCTTCTTTATAGTGTAAATATGTTTATATGTATTGTACTTTCTGTAGTGCTTGAATGGGTGCTTGAATAACCCAACTTCAAACCAGGTGAACAGAAAAAACAGTGTGGCACGGCCCATGTTAGGGGGGCCTTGGCTGGAATCTACTGGTATATGGGGGGCCTCGTCATGGGAAAGTTTGAGAACCCCTGCATTAACACACACACACACACACACACACACACACACACACACACACACACACACACACACACAGAGTAGCTGTACGCACATGAGGGAGTTGGAGAGAGAGGGAGAGATGGAAAGAGAGAGAGAGAGAGAGAGAGAGAGAGAGAGAGAGAGAGTCTAAATAGCTGGCTAAGTGAACCATGCCATGTGCATTCCTTCAAGGGCCAGAGTTATAATGTTTGGATAACACAAGCTCGCTCACACACACACACGCACGCACACACACACGTACACACACACACATACACGCACACACACATAATACACACGCACGCACACACGTGCGCATGCACGCACACACACACATAATACGCATGCACACACACACACACACACACCCATGCACACACAAATCACACACACACACACAAACACACACCACACACGCACACACACACACACACACACACACACACACACACACACTCCCATAATTCCATAGAGCTCTTTGAAGAGATAGAGCATCCAGTTGTGGTGTATCTGCAAACAGCATCACGACATGACAGGACTATAGCGTGTGTGTGTGTGTGTGTGTGTGTGTGTGTGTGTGTGTGTGTGTGTGTGTGTGTGTGTGTGTGTGTGTGTGTGTGTGTGTGTGTGTGTGTGTGTGTGTGTGTGTGTGTGTGTGTGTGTGTGTGTGTGTGTGTGTGTGCATCACTACATGACAGGACCATGGGGACACATAGAGCCGTACATCAAATCCAGATAATGTAGACATGTACAGTAAGCACACACACACACACGCACACACGCACACACACACGCGCGCGCGCGTGCACACACACACACACACACACACACACACACACACACACACACACACACACACACACACACACACACACACACACACACACACACACACACACACAAATGCATGTAGCCTACATAAACATAAGCACATGTTCACACACTCATAACCATGGTCCATATAGACATGCATGCACGCACGTACACACACACACACACACACACACACACACACACACACACACACACACACACACACACACACACACACACACACACACACACACACACACACACACACACACACACACACACACACACACACGACCATACATTACACAAAGATAATAGGCACATGGAGAGAGAAAGAGAGAGGAGGAGAAAGGAAAGGAGGGCAAGCGAGATCGAGAAAGTGAGAGCAATAGAGAGAAATAGAGGGAGAGAGAAGGAGAGAGAGAGAGAGAGAGGGAGGGAGAGGAATAATAGAGAGTGAGCGAGAGAAAGAGAAGTTTAGTTTAGTTCAGTTTAGTTTATTAAAGGGACACTTTGCAGGAAATGGTCAAAAACTGCAACTATGCTGCTCATTGAAACTGGTCTGCCTATTGCCAAATTTGATCTTTACCATAAAGTTTACTAAGCAATAAACAAATATTTTCTAGTATGATCCAAGTACAGTCATTTTTGCAGCTAAAAATGTCTATTTTTGGAAATTCAAAATGGCGGACCATGGAGAAGATCCCCCTTCTCATGTATAAAAAATGCAGTTTTTCCAGTCATAATGAATACTTAGAATTTGATGTTGGTGGTAAGTATTCATGAAAAAGGTAACATTAGTGAATGGGCAGCATGAATTCTGCAAATAAACAACTACAAATCTCACACAGTGTCCCTTTAAAGGAGGAGAAGAAATATATACTGTAGATCTTCCTCCCACACTGTGAGTGGATGAGGGAGAAGGGAAGAGAGAGGGAGAGAGAGAGAAGTTGGAAAGAGAGGGAGAAGGGAAGAGAGAGGGAGAGAGAGGGGGAAGAGAGGAAAAATACAGAGAGAGAGAGAGAGCAATAGCGAGAAAGAGAGGAAAGGAGGAGTAGAGAGATATAGGCCTTCCTCCCACACTGTCCCGTGATAAACTCAAGAGGGGAAGAATGTATAGTCCACAGGGAACAGCACCAGTGGTTAAGTATGTGTCAAAGACATACACACACACACGCACACACACACACACACACACACACACACACACACACACACACACACTCACACACACACACACCCACACACACACACACGTACGCACGACGCACGCATGCATGCAAGCACACATGTACACACACACACGCACGCTCATGCACGTTCACATATGCATGCACAAAGTCACACACACACACACACACACACACACACACACACACACACACACACACACACACACACACACACACACACA
>NW_026945577.1:728042-730542 GCF_034702125.1 Engraulis encrasicolus | reverse complement strand
TAAATCAGCTGTTACCAGAATGGCAATGATCAAGTCGTAGTGCATTACTAAAAGCTCTGCGTTATTGTAGTGTAGCACTATGGGTAGTTAACTTTTCAATGACTATTACAGAGTTCCACTGTACCAGAATTTTACCAGAATGGCAATGACGAAGTGGCAATGACCAAGCATTACTAAAGGCTAGTGGTGTCAACAATAATCGATTCGGCAATGCGGGGCAGGACAATTCAATAATCGATTCTGCAAGTGCCATAATCGATGCAGCATATTTTCTAAAGTTTCAATTACTTCTGTTGATATTTTCCGAAGCAAATGGAACATTTAATTAAATTAAAGCACTTCAAAGCATTGAAAATGGCCAGACTGATACAAAAAAACAGCCAATAAAATGTTGTTAAATATCTGACTGCTTGTATTGTCTCATGACTGATGAAAAAATGTGTAGAAAATCTAATTCATTGCAATGCATCGTAGAATCATATTGAATCGAATCGTTACCCCCAGAATCGTAATCTAATCGAATCGTGAGGGCAGTGCCAATGCACACTACTACCAGAGATTCCTTAAGTATATAGAGATATGCCAACATAATAGGTTGCTATGGGCACCTAACATGACCAGGTTCCGGTCTGCCTAAAGGGGCGTGTCATAATACTCCTAGCATTGAATAGAACAGTCCTTAGGTCTGCCTAGGTCTGCCTAAAGGGGGATTCCCCCCCCCCTCCCCCCTGCAATAATAGAACCCGGAAACAATGGGCCAATGGAACCTCTCTCTCTCTACTCTCTCTGCTACTACCAAAGGCCCGGTGTAATGTCATAGTAGTGTAGTACTGCGGTTGTTAACATTTCATTATCACCCAGTGAGCAGATGGAACGTCTTCTGATTGGAGCAGGTGTCCTTTATTCCCAGGTAGCAGGACACCTATGATGTCATGCGGGCGTGCGGGTGTCCAAGTTGCTTCTTTTCTAACTTTCTGGCGAAGTGCCGTTACTAATTCTATCGCATCTGGCTGTCTAGTCCAGATCGCATCGTTAATTCTATCGCATCTGGTTGTCAAGTCAAAAACCCAGTCGTCAATTCTATCGCATTTGGTTTTCAAGTCACCCCAACCCTCTGTGCGCGTCTTTACATGCCTCCGATAGAGGCGCGTCTCACTAGATTAGGAAGTGGTGCCCATAGCAACATACCAAGCACAGTGGCTGCGCCGTCGGGCTGTTTAGAACGCTTCGCCTCGTCCATTATTTCCCTTGATATCGGGACACCTCGAAGGCCGCTATTCCATACATGACTATTACAGCATGCCACTGGTGGAATGGCATGCAGTATGGGGCTGCTCATGCACCCTGATGCAGCAGGCCTGAGCAGGCACACCACTTCTATCACTTTATTACATTATTATTACAGTACATTATTGTATTATATTTTATCTGAAGTTATTTACAGGGTATTGGTTACAGAGCCTGGAGCAGTGTGGGATTAGGTGCCTTGCTATGGGACTTGAACCTGCAACCCTCCGATCTGAGGTGGACACTGGACAGACACCTCTCACTATCTCATTCTTTACCCTGTGTGACTGTGTGTGTGTGTGTGTGTGTGTGTGTGTGTGTGTGTGTGTGTGTGTGTGTGTGTGTGTGTGTGTGTGTGTGTGTGTGTGTGTGTGTGTGTGTGTGTGTGTTTGTGTCTTTTCTCTATGTCATCCTGTTATCTAGTCATTTTGTCTGAACATACTGTCCTTCTCCTGTCCATTACGTTTGATCTTTGAAACTGCACTTAACATATTTCTCAAATGACTGTTTCTCTCACACACACACAACACACAGCACTATGTGAGATGTGTTACAACTCACATATCTCAACATAATGCATGTGTCAAAAAAATGACACATTCCTTCTTAGAGTGCAGAATCTATGACAAACTCCATATACCCTCAGGCCTATTAGCGGCATGTTATAGTAGCTGGTCACATGTTTCTCAAATGAGTGTTTCTCTCACACACACAACACTACGAAATGTTTCAAAACCATCTGAACAGGATGCATGTGTCAAACAATGACACATTCCTTGTGACCGGGCAAATACACCAGCGACGACAGGATTAACCCCTTAACTCATTGGCTGCCTTGGGCGGCGAATGACGTCATTTCGAATAGTGACGCCCCCTGCCTTTGGCGGCGTCCGCCGATAATTGCGTTTTTTTACAGCCACGCCTTGAGGACGGTCTGACCTATGTTGTGTATAAATTTCACGCCTCTACGCATGTTTTAACTGCTAATGTAGGTGGCAGAAGTGTCCTTAGCAGGGGCGGAGCTACAGGGGTGGCTAGGGTAGCATTTGACCCCCCTGAAATCTGATTGGCTACCCCAAGTGCTCCCCCAGAAAATGGACAGTAGCCCCGCCCACTCGCGTTACACGAAGCGCATAGATCGCCCGCAAATCGCTATCGCGAGTGAAGAAAGGATAACCATTTTCCCCACACACATTTTGATGCAAGTTTGTGT
>NW_026945577.1:698042-723042 GCF_034702125.1 Engraulis encrasicolus | reverse complement strand
TAGGTAGAGAGAGAGAGAGAGAGAGAGAGAGAGAGAGAGAGAGAGAGAGAGAGAGAGAGAGAGAGAGAGAGAGAGCACTTTCACTCATAGTTCAGGAGTTCATTGTTTATTATGAGGGGGGTTGCGACTCGAGGGGGCCACAGACTGCCAGTAAACATTGACACAGTCTTATTCCTGTACTCAAACAACTGTTTATATTTACAGATTTATTTACACCCCCAATACACTATTTACAGTGGTGACTCAACGGGGGCTGTACAGCCTCCCAGGGGGCTTTAGTGAGCCCTAGGGGGGCGTTGAGAAGGTTACAACTGAAAGGGGGTGGTACTGAGTTGCAATTGGGGGTCATTACTTGATATATTGATTAATTTAATTTGTCTTTTTTTGGGGTCTTTTTCTACTTTATTTGACAGGACAGTGTGAGAGGTGGACAGGAAGCGAATTGGGAGAGAGACGGGGAGGGGTCGACAAAGGACCCGGGTCGGGAATCGAACCCGGGTCAGCCGCGTGGTAGACGAGTGCCCTACCGGTTGGCCACGGCAGGGCCTGATTAGTTTTCTAACATTAAGGGGGGCGTTGGCAGGCTTATGATGAGGTCAAGGGGGTGTTTATTTAGGAAAAAAGGTTGTGAACCGCTGATCTATATGGCTGCTGCTCAAGCACACACACAGCCTACTGTGCTCACAAGACAGAGAGAGGTAGTCATCGTTTATTTCTGTACATTCCAGAAAAAATAACTTTCGGTGCAGACAGTTCACAGCACACACACAGACACAAACACACACACATGCGTGAGCACGCATGCACACACACACACACACACACACACACACACACACACACACACACACACACACACACACACACACACAGACACACACACACACTGTACACATTTGTAGACACATGCAGGCACGCACGCACGCACGCACGCACACACACACACACACACACACACACACACACACACACACACACACACACACACACACACACACACACACACACAGTAATTAGCAGCGATATGGGTTGTGCTTGAAGTAGCTCAGTAGCCGGTGTTTAGGGAGAGTAGCCATGTAATTACACTCTAAATACACTACTGCAGTTACCCATTCCCACCACTAAGGGGCAGCACATGGTCTCCCTTCACATGTGTGACCAGACTTCAAACCCAGACACAAGCCTGTGAGAGCAGAATGGAGAACTTTGCCATTTAAGATGTATTTTAATTTTGGCCTTTGGGCTAAATTTAATTTTTTGTAATTTTTTTTGCAGATTTGTCTTTTTTCTTTTTTTTGCAGAATGTGCAATTTGAGGTGTTGACGAAGCTACTAAATGCTTCTGAAATCTGTGTTATCTAACAGTTTATCTAAAAGCCGACATTTTGTCTTTGAAGGGGTTGACCTGATGTCTTGTCTATGGGTGAGAGAAAGTTTCAGAGCTGATTTTTGTTGTCTAGTTTAAGAAGCAAATACATTTCCTTTCCTCACGGTACATTGCAGTGGAATAGTTGTCCGAAGAATTGAATTGTGAAATGTTGTCATTGTCTGTATTTTAATTTGTATTACCACATATTGGTATTTTGGAATTTTGTGTGGTATTGCATGAGCTCACTGACCCTGCTGTACATAGATTTCATGTTTTATACCCTACATCTTTCTGCTCAATAAAAAATGTTAATCACAAAAAAGAAGTGAACACATTTCCCATTCTTGCCAGCAGGTGGCAGCACAGTTCTCTGTTTACATTCTGAGAGAGTGGAGGGAACTGCTCTGATTGCCAGCAGGGCAGTGTGTGCTCAGGCAGTGGTTTCCAAAGTGGGGGCCGAGGACCCCTAGAGGGCCGCAAGACAGTGCTTGGGGGGCCGTGGCAAGTTGGTAGGAAAACTAAAGCAAAACAAAATTAACAACTGAAGTAAATAACTAAAGTAAAGCAAAATAAACCAAAAATAAGCTACATAATATTCCCATTAGTTCTGCATCTCTGATGGAGGATCGACTGTGGCTTTATTATTTTCTTCTTTACAATGTATTTATTTTGTTTCCTCTTGGGTTTTAGGAAGCACCAACTTCATCAAGTTGTGAAAGGTGGTGCACAGATCCTTGTACAGAAAAAGTGTGGCACCGCCTATGTCAGGGGGGCTTGGCTGTAATCTATTGGTATAATATACCAATAGTATAATATATAGGGAAACATGTCATGGTAAAGTTTGGGAACCCTGAGGAATGCCATCTCCTCCTACTGGCCAAGGAAGGCAACTGCTCCAGCTCTGATGGTTGCAGACTTCCACAAGGGCACAAGAGGGTAACAATAACAGTTAGTGGGATAATCAGCGGGAGTGTGGGTGTGTCTGTGGGATGAGCTTTATATAAAGCCGCACTCTCGGGTGTGATTCTTGTATTTGATTCCAGTGGGTGACAGACAGACGTTTCAGCCTAAGCCTTCTTCAGCGTCTGTGGGCTGAGCTGTCAGAGTGCCTCACCCAGGGGGGGCCATGGAGGGAGAGAGTACGGCATGATCCATCACAAGACAAGTTGAACAAGTTGACAGCGGTGTTGACAGACAACGCAACGCAACACAACGCAACTGAGCTGAGCTGAGCCACAATTCAATGTTGGAGCAAGAGATGTCATCCAGTGTAAAGTTAATGGGAAGGCAAGCTGACATATGCCTGTGTCAAACTCAGACCAAAGGGCCACAGCAGGGCCACATCCGCGCCACCTCTGAGCCACATCTGGGCCTACATCAGTGGCTCCCATCAGGCCTACAACAATGGGTCCTTCTCCTTAACCACGACTGTCCACTGACTTTGAAGACGCACTGTGTAATATTTTAGTTGTTTATTTCCAGAGTTCATGCATCATCAATGTTACCTTTTTCATGAAATAGGACCACCACCATCAAAGTATCAAGTATTCAGTATGACTGGGAAAAAATGCACTTTTCATACATCAAAAGGTGGGCCGTAAGTTAACCTGCAACTAGTGGTAAACCTGCTAATAGATATGCCTGCAGGCATCTAAATGTAGGCCCTTCTATTAGATGATTTACCTCTACCACAAGGTTAACTTACCCTGGTTTTACTGTTAAGCCAGGTTGTTGGCTTAACCTAGCCTACTCCCCATGTCAGACAAGTATAAATGCATACACTCTGTTGTGTAGAGTAGTGTTTCTCAAGAGGGGTGCCGGGGCACCCTGGGGTGCCGCAGGCCACCCTGAGGGGTGCAGAGGAAACGTGGCTGATGAATAAATTATGTAATAATACATATTTGTCTAAATTGATAAGGTAATGTTAGTCAGTGGAATCTTTCATCTGCCATTTACACACAATTATAAAATAAAGTAAATATAGGTCGCCCCAGTCAGCTGCAACTTCGAACGTAGGTCGCGTGACGTCTCCAAATGTGTTGCTTTTCTAAGCTTGTGTGGTATCGGGTGCGATGCCATTTTGCAGCTTGTTGGTTTGGGTTGCCTTGAAAGTTTTCATGAATTGAAAGGGTGCCGCGCCTAAAAAAAGGTTGAGAAACACTGGTGTAGAGTAGCCAGGCCACGCCCTCCTAGTGACGCAACACTCACTTTCGGCGTTGCTTGTAGTCAGACCAGGAGCAATACAAATATCCTTTCTGGGCTCCGGACAAATCGGGAATTCCACCCACTTTATCGGGGAGCAATCAACTTTGAGCAGCTCCAACGGCCTTGGGTAGAGGCGTGTCCAAAGCAGTGACGTGGTTTAAGCAGAGACGTTCTATTGGGACTAAGAAAATCTTTGGCACAACATTTTATGGCCTTGACCAGTAACAAAGACGGGTCAACCATGCCGTTTGAGAAATGTTAATCGTTGATATGCCAGGGTTCAGACCAAGTCTCGAACCGAGATTTGAAAGTCGATGATAATCAGGAAAAACTCCACCCCCTCTGTCGGGAACCAATCAACTTTGAGCAGCTCCAAAAGTAGCAAACCAAGGGAGGTGGGTCAACAGGAGGCACTTGGGATGCGTTAATCGTTATGCCAGGGGTCAGACCAAGTCTCGAACAGAGGTTTGAAAGTCGATGATAATCAGGCAACAGTACAGCAGCTTCACCCCAGGTCAGACAAGGACGTGCGTAACCTCTGTTCTGTACAGTACATTACAGTTTAGTAACATCCCATAATTCCCCGCTCTCCTATTGGCTCTCAGCAGCACTAGCAACACTAATCTGACCTGTTTCCAGGGGCGATCTTTAATTCCATTTCATCCAGCTCACTCTTAATAACTAAAAAGTACAAAAACACACACAAACATCTCACACACACACACACACACACACACACACACACACACACACACACACACACACACACACACACACACACACACACACACACACACACACACACACACTGCAAACACATTCAGTTTTTCTTTTGATCTCTCTCTCTCTCTCTCTCTCTCTCTCTCTCTCTCTCTCTCTCTCTCTCTCTCTCTCTCTCTGTCTCTCTCAAGCTCAAGCACACACACACACACACACACACACACACACACACACACACACACACACACACACACACACACACACACACACACACACACACACACACACACACACACACACACACACACACACACACAGGAGTCCTTCCAGGTGGTCTTCACAGGATGGCATTCCACATATGTACAAAATTCTGCACGTGCACCCATTCCCACACACACACACACACACACACACACACACACACACACACACACACACACACACACACACACACACACACACACACACACACACACACACACACACACACACACACACACACACACACACACACACACACACACACACACGTCAGTTCTTTACCCAGGCTATTTCTGGCCAAATTCCTTGCTCACTCTATTTTGTTATTGTTTACTGGAAGGAGTGATTTCCTTCACCATGTTATTTTTTTATCAGCACCATGTCCATTATTCCATTACATATGTTATAATTTACAAACAATATGTGTGTGTGTGTGTGTGTGTGTGTGTGTGTGTGTGTGTGTGTGTGTGTGTGTGTGTGTGTGTGTGTGTGTGTACGTGCGCGTGCAAATGTGCTTGTGTGTGTGGACTACTGTATGTCCACGTGTACTGTATGTCTGTGTATGTGTGTACAGTCCTGTATGCAGTCCTGTATGTTGTCATCAGTGATATTTGAACAGCACACACACACGCCATCTCCTTACTAACCCCATGTCCCCTCCCCTTCTGCCCTCCAGGTTCAGAGACCTCACGGTTCTCCATAGTCCACACACACACACACACACACACACACACACACACACACACACACACACACACGCATGCACGCACGCACACACGCACGCACGCACGCACGCACGCACCACCTCCTGAATAACGCCCTCTCTCGCCTGCATAAGCATCAGCAGGGAGCTGTTCCACGAAAGGAGGACGAGTAATGTTTCATAAGCATATTTTTAGTTCATGAATTGTGTAATTCATTCTGCAAATTTTTTTATAATTTTCTCTCAAAAAATGTCATTGGTTTCAATGAGGACACTCATGTTCTGGCAGGGACTTGCTTTTCGGCACGACAGGGCCCTTCATAATTAGTGGCGCAAAAATGACTCCCCGGTGGATCCTGCACCCTCGTGGGCCCCTATATCCTAGCAGGGCTCTGCCCTATTGGTGACGCAACGCCTTCGGCTCAGCTACACACAGTAGGGCCAGGAGCTTGCTCAATCCCGCTACAGCGGGAACTCCACCCACTTTGTCTGGAACCAATCAACTGAGCATTTTCAACCGTCCTGGGTAGAGGCAAGTTCAAGGCAGTGACGTGGTTTAAGCAGAGGCGTTCTATTGGGCAAATAAATGTTTGGTTTAAACTTTGGCACATCCCTCAACCAGTAGCAAGCCAAGGGAGGCGGGTTAACCAGGCCATGGAAACAAAGTTCTTCCTGTATGGAAATGCTAATAGTTATAGTCCTGGTCAGACCAGAATCGAGGTAGTGATCTGAAGTCTATGAAAATCAGGCAACCTATTTCCAGAAATTTCTGGAAATAGGGGCCCATGAGGGTGCAGGGCCCACTGGGAAATGCCCGGTATGCCAGATGGCCAGCCCAGCCCTGGCTGAGTACAGCATGCGAGGACACCGTGTGCTGCAGAATCTAACACCAACCTGTGGAACTCACCATGTTCTCCACCCCAACACTCTCTCTCTCTCTCTCTCTCTCTGTCTACCTCTCTCCACTCCAACTCTCTACTCTCTCTCTCTCTGTCTCCCTCTCTTCTCTCCACTCCAACGTCTTTTCTATCTCTCTCTCTCCACTACAACTCTCTCTCACTCTTTCCACCACAACATACTCTCCCTCGCAATTCTCTCCACCCAAACGTTCTCTCTCTCTCACTCTCTCTCTCTAGTCTTGTTCTCATCTCTACCACAACTCTCTATCTCCCTCTCTCCACACCAACTCTCTCTCCATCACAACTCTCTCTCTTTCTTTCCACCACTACCCTCTCTCTCTTTCTTTCCACCACAACTCTCTCTCTTTCTATCGCTCCAACTTTCTTCCCTGTCTCCCTCTCTTCTCTTCACCGCAACTCTCTCTCTCTCCCCTCCCCACACACACCCACCCCTTTGGCTTTGGCTGCCCAAAGGGAATTTCACACAGGTGGGTGCTGCAGTGCCTCCTGGGGGATGCGATGTGAACTTCAGCCCAGCAGACTTGCAACGTCACACGCAGTCACAGGAGCAGGCGAGTAGGCAGGCAGGCAGGCTGCCCCCACCCTCCTCCAGGGCCCAGCAGACTCCGGGGAAAAGGAAGGGGGGCAAGTGGTTTGGTGGGGGTGGAGGATATTTACTGGGGTATAACAGGTTGCCCGATTACCGTTGGGAAGAGCCGTCAAAAGAATGTCAGTCTGACATCTTGGACTAAAATAGAAGTGATGGTGGGTTGTTTAAAGATTGAAATGATAACTTGAGAAGTAACTTCAATCTACATGTTAAACACTCCGGATACAGGGCTATTAAAGTTCGTAGTTAAGTTAATTGATTGTGTAATATCCTATCCCACATCAGGGCGGCTGACCACTAGGCGCTGACCTTTCCGTCATGGCGCAAGCTGCTCGCGCGCACGGCACGCACAACATGCCATCCAGTTCTAGAACGTGGCGCTAGTGGGAGCCAGAGACGTGCACGCGCATCCCGACTCTTTACGTCACTGAAGCGCCCTGGCTCACGGAGCCGCTGGTGGTACTGGCAAAAAGAGAAAGAAGTGTTCAGAAAGAGGGATTTTCGGCCAGATAACGGCTTTCCGAGAGATAACGGTAAGCCGGGAGTAGGAGACACGACGCACTCGCCTTCCCAGAACCGGACTAACGGGATCCAGAAGAAGGTAAGACAGCTTTTAAAAGTGCTTCAACATCAGTTGCTGTGTTGTCGGTCGGTGTGAGTAGCCTCCCTCTCTCCCTCCCTCGCTGGTCGGACATAGCTTGTGGTGAGGGAGTTCAGGCAGCAGTGTCGTCTCTCTGTCTGCTAGCCGTTACAAGAGACGAGGGATTATGGAGACTGCGAGTGAGCGAGGGTCGAATCGGAATGCTCACTTTAGTTCTGTCGTTCCAACTGGGGCTCGCTCGTGCTGAGCGGAGGGATCCCGAAAGGCTGTTGCGCGAACTCACTCAGGCAATGGAGGAGTGAAAAAGAGAGGAAAAAAGACACTAGGATCGTGAGGGACCAAAAGAGTGTCTCGTTTCAACTGTAGTACCAGCAGGTAGCGAGCGAGTTCAGTTCCCCCGGCACGCAGCAACAGTGTGAAACTTAAGTAAGCATATTTGGAGACAGACTCCATATTTAAGGCTACCCGCCCGTATGCTCTTCGCAGGATTACTAATCTGTACACTCAATGTTTGCACAGCACTGAGTCGCTGATCTGACTACTACTCTTATCTCCTGTGTGTGTGGTGGTTGATGGACATCTCTTCCCTTGTGTGCGTCTGAGACTAAAGGGTTGTGTCAGTCAAAATGTTTCCATAACGGAACCGAATGTTGGGGCAACAAAGTAGCACAATGTCCAGCGTGGCTCGTGGCATAGAACTAACAGTGGCTTGAGTGTGTAGTGTTGAAGTTGAGTGAGGAGGGTATTCCATAGTTTCACAACCAACCATCCAAACTCTTTGATGTGGAAGCTAAATGACAGTTTGTCCTCTGTCAGATTCACAGCACATTTTAGTTGAGGAAGCCGAACCACAGGCGGAATGGTTTTCCTGCGCCCCTCCCATTATAGTCTGGGAGGTACTAACGTTTGCTCTGGACCTCTGACTGCTGTCAGGAACAGAGAAGTGCTAGGGTTTTACCTTTTGAACTCGTTTCTGTAGCCCAGCTTACTGTTTGGAAACTATTTGACAGTGTCTAGAGCCTGATTTGCAACCCACAAGCTTGAACAGATTCAGCCTAAAGCTGTCTCGTTGGGATGCGCATGAGAAAAGTCACCGTAAAGTCACTGGTTTTCCTCATGGGGTGCTAAGCTAGTTTATTATGCCCCTCTCATACATAGTACACCGAGTTGCTGTGCTGCTGACGTTTGAGTAGTGACTTGAGCCACTACAACCTGATGAAGCATCTTTACCTAGACACGCAGGATGTCAGGAGAATGGAATGGAATGGAATAGAATAGACTTTATTGTCATGCCAGCATGAATATTGCCTTTGGTCTCACTGAATAAAAACAGAAATAGACGAAAACACATATACAGGTAGTTGCGTCCACCACCCTCCCAGCATGCACATCAAGTCAGGCCGTAGTCAGACCCTGGAGGGAAAGAAATGGCATTTGTTCGCCCATCATGGTCTTTCCGGCCATTGGTTTGGTTTGGACAAGTTTTGTGAAACATTAATTAACCCAACGCAGGAGGTTACTGAATAGACCAGGCAGCTGTATTTTTATTTCTGTAAGCACACTCGCATCAACAGGTTGCCGCCGTTTGACCGGCGAATGAGTCCATCCACCTCCCCACTCGACGAGACAGTCGGTTCACCTCGAATGACACAGCAACAGACATGGCCGACAGTGTCTGATGTAGCCTAACACACACACACACACACACACACACACACACACACACACACACACACACACACACACACACACACACACACACACACACACACACACACACACACACACACACAGAGGAAAACCTCAAGACACATACAGACTTATGCGCAAACATAGGCAATAGAATTTTTAAAAACAGCATTTCAAATGAACAAATTAGCCTTTTGATCTATTCCATTCCAGTCTTAGCTTGCAGGGAGTGTTTCAACAGCAAATACTGGTTGTTATTAGTTACTGTGAGTGAGGGAGAAGGAGAGAGAGGGGAAATTGATTAAGAGGGGCAAGGGGAAACATACTCCCACCAGGACCATGTTAAGACACTGTGGTGTGGGCCTGCCATGACCATCCCGGCAGGGCACTCGCCTGCCATGCGGCCGACCCGGGTTCGATTCCCGGCCCGGGTCATTCGCCGACTCCTCCCCATCTCTCTCCCCATTCGCTTCCTGTCCACCTCTCATACTGTCCTGTCATCGATGAAGTCAAAAAAGACCAAAACAAAACATCTTTAAGACACTGTGGTGTGGTGTCCCAGGGCCACTGCACCTCACAGGTCCCCCTTTATGAACAATATTTGTGAAGTTACTTTGTGTCATCTGGTGCCCCCTAACTGGCGGTAAAAACTTGGTGCCCCTGGGCACTGTGCACTGGCCCTTATGGATAACCCGGGCCCTGACAGGGGGCTATACTACTGTAAGAAAAACAAGGTCAAGTCAGAGATTCTTTAAGTATAGAGATATGCCAATGTAATAGGTTGCTATGGGCACCTAACATGACCAGGTTCCGGTCTGCCCAAAGGGGCGTGTCATAATACTCCTAGCATTGAATAGAACAGTCCTTAGGTCTGCCTACAGAGAGAGTAGACTTAAAGAATCTCTGTCTGCCTAGGTCTGCCTAAAGGGGGATTCCTCCCTCTCCCTTGCAATAGGGTCATTCCATGTCAATTCACACGCCTTCCCCACATGACCCTCTCCGATTTAGCCGATATCTCACATACAGGTACCTTTTGATGTCAATTGAAAGAATACCAAGTATTAGCACCCTACGTCTAACGGTTGCGGAGATGAAGCCCTCCAAAGTTGGGGTGCCATGCCCACTTTTCAAGCCTGTGAATTGCTTACAAAATTTACAAGCAGATTTTGACACCTCTGGTTTTAGTTTGAAGGAAGATACAGGCCTAAAAATCACCATGGCCCCTCAATATGACCCTGTCAACCAGATGATGTACTTACAAATGGCATGCCTTGATTATTTTTGGCTATATTAAGCCTTAAAAACTGAATTAGTGAAACGCGTGTTGAAGAGTCTTTCCACTTTGAGGTTCCAGATCTTGGAAACTATGTATGCTTTGGGAGTTATAATTGATTTTCCTTCATATTTGGGAACTGTACAGTGTATTCCAAAAAAAGTAGGGCACTCAGCCTTTTAATGATCGAATAGGAGGGACTCAAAAACAGCTTTTGGACAAAATGACCTTACGGTACCCTCTACTTCAGGCCTCAAATTAACCATGTGGGCACTTGATGACTGGAACGCCCTTTTAACCCCATGTACAGTAGCACTGTATCAAACATTCAAGCTTGGAAAAACGTTGTTTTTCAAAGTTCTTCATATTAATCTTGGCCTTCAAAGTATATGTTTTTGTCTATGTCTTACCACAGTGTCTGGTTTGTCTGCTGTCATCTGCTGGTCAAAAAATGCAACAACAGTGTAATGTAAGAAAACAAAAGGGGTTGTAAAGTCTTGCCCATAATTTACCAATAAAGTAGCCGAGAAATCTAGACGCCCCTAGGGGTTAAGCTCGCTAGGCTACCAGTAAAGCACTTTAATTCTACAGTATATTGCTATAAATTAATTATGATTTTAACGAGCATTATGCAGAATCATGATTACATTTCTACCAGGACACCCCCACCCCCATGTCTGGTAGAAATGTAATGCAGGGTGAGGCCATCTTGGGACTGGCATCATGATTGAGCATTAATCAGTCACACTTAGGAAATTATTTAAACTAAAAATATTCATCATGCTTGTTAAAATCATAACTATATAGCAATATACTGTATAATAATTACAGTGCTTTATTGTTTAATTATGGGCAAGATTTTCCAGCCCCTTTTGTTTTCTCACATTACGCTGTTGTTACTTTTTTAGACCAGCAGATGGCAGTAGACTAAACAGACACTGTGATACGATATAGAGAAAAACACATATACTTTGAAGGCCAAGATTAATATGAAGAACTTTGAAAAACAATATTTTTCCCAGCTTGAATGTTTGATACAGTGCTACTGTACATGGGGTTAAAAGGGCGTTCCAGTCATCAAGTGCCCACATGGTTAATTTGAGGCCTGAAGTAGAGGGTACCGTAAGGTACTTTTGTCCCAAAGCTGTTTTTGAGTCCCTCCTATTTTATCTTTTAAAGTCTGAGCGCCCTACTTTTTTTGGAATACACTGTACAGTTCCCAAATATGATGGAAAATCAATTATAACTCCCAAAGCATACATAGTTTCCAAGATCTGGAACCCCAAAGTGGCAAGACTCTTCAACACGCGTTTCACTAATTCAGTTTTTAAGGCTTAATATAGCCAAAAATAATCAAGGCATGCCATTTGTAAGTACATCATCTGGTAGACAGGGTCATATTGAGGGGCCATGATGATTTTTAGGCCTGTATCTTCCTTCAAACAAAAAACAGAGGTGTCAAAATCTGCTTGTAAATTTTGTATGCAATTCACAGGCTTGAAAAGTGGGCATGGCACCCCAACTTTGGAGGGCTTCATCTCCGCAACCGTTGGACGTAGGGTGCTAATACTTGGTATTCTTTCAATTGACATCAAAAGGTACCTGTATGTGAGATATCGGGTTAATCGGAGAGGGTCACCTGGGGAGATTCTAGGGAATCATGTGAATTGACATGGAATGACCCAATAATAGAACCCGGAAACAATGGGCCAATGGAACCTCTCTCTCTCTCTACTCTCTCTGGTTAAGAGATAAACCAGACCTGCAGGAAGTTAACCTACAGGAAGTGGTAAACCTGCTAATAGATATACCTGCAGGCATCTAAATGTAGGCCCTTCTATTAGATGATTTACCTCTACCACAAGGTTGTCTTGTATTATGTGATGCCCCCTAACTGGCTGTAAATGTTTGATCCCTGGGTGATACACACACACACACACACACACACACACACACACACACACACACACACACACACACACACACACACACACACACACACACACACACACACACACACACACACACACACACACACACACAGACCAAGAGTAAAACCTTGAAGCACATGCATTAATATGCAAACATAGGCAATAGATTTTTTTTTAAATCAGCCATTTGTCTTATTCCAGTTTGGAGGCAGTGCAGTGGTAACAGATTCAAATGAACAAATTAGCTGTTTGTTATATTCCAACAGCTCCCACCTGCCACTCAGCAGATACAGACAGATTAATACCATTGTGTCATGTCTGCAAATGAGCTTAAATCTGAAAATCTGAAAATCTTAAATCTTTCCTCTGATGATCCACGCGGTGGAGGTAGCTCTTGGATACCCCCAGCGGTGTCTTTCAGGGGGATAAAGTGTGACTGAGTCACCAGAGCCCCATGTTCTGTATATAGGGGGGTCACTCAACGCACAGCCCAATTTATGTCCACTGGAGCTGATTGACTACATAAGGCTCAATATTTGCTACTACACCCCTGGATACCCCTTGCCTGGTTAACACCAGACCTAATCACAAGTGAGATTAGGTCTGGGGAGGTGCCTATGGTAAATTCTGTAGGGTCCAGAATACTATATTCTGTATAAATATAATTACCTACGGCACTCAGCCTGCGGCTTCGTGCCTGCGGCGAATCACACCCGTGAGGGTGTCCCAGAACAACCTCACTCCCACTCGTGTCATATTGCTTAATTATGACACACTGCCCTGCTCTCTGATTGGACAGAGAAACAGTAAAGGTCGGAATGCTTAGCCATTATGACACACCCGTTCCGCTCTCTGATTGGACAGAGACGGGTACCATGAACTTGGCCGTTATGAGTCATCCTCTCCAGACTGTCTTTCAGATCGAAACGATTGTGTAGAACTGAAGGCAGTATGGGAGCTCCCAGGCTAGGATACCCCTGGTTTGAGGAGGGTCTAGTAAGGAGTACGCTACACACCAGGGCTCTTTCCATTATCCTAACGGGACTCGTAGGGTACTTCGTCCGGACGTGCCTACGTCACTAGTGATGCGCGTCCTCGTTGCCGAACTGCAGTGGGCACTGCACTGGGACTCACTAGTTTCAAACAAGCAATTTAGGGTTAGGGTTAGGTTTAGGGTTAGGTTTAGGGTTAGGGTTAGGGTTAGGTTTAGGGTTAGGGTTAGGTTTAGGTTTAGGGTTAAGGTTAGGGTTAAGATTAGGGACGGTATGGACAGTTGTCATGGCGACGAATCAAACACCGTCGGCAACAAGGACGCGCATAAATATTGTGACGTAGGCACGTAATACCGCCTCCAGACGAAACAACCTAGAATTTCTTTGTCCCTTATCCTAACTCCTGTGCTTGTGGCCTTCAATGACGCCCCGCCTCCGTGTAGAAAACAACACAGTTTCCCCACTGTCAGTTCAACCACAACAACTTTTGGGCCTTTTCCACATTTAACATCTGAGAAAATTACCTGTACAGAAATGCCGCCCGGCAGGGGGCAGAATTTAGTCCTCATTACATTGTATTTATGGGGGGGGGGGGTAGTCAATTAGTGTAACAGATGCCAGATAGTAGAGTTTGCCGTTCAAACCTCCCTCTCGACGTCTTGTACAGTTCCATCAGCAGTGCTGCGCTGTGCCTATGAACTGGAACCTTGACTGGTAGGTGGCGGGTTTGAGCCCCGAGTGGCAAACTCACCCAGATCACCTCAGTTACACTAGGGCAGGCGTCACCAACGTCGTGTCCGCAGCCGCCATGTAGCCCTCCAGGAGCTTCTGAGGTGCCCACCAAGGATGTCAATAAACAGTGACGACTACCAGATTTTAGTCACAGTTAAGGCTTTTCTTTAAATATGGGATTATTTCTTTATAGCCTATAAAGAATATTTCCTTATACCGTATAAGCAATTTATCATTCAATCTAGTGTGATTTGCGAATGATGTCAAGACATCAGTAGAGAATTTTGAACAAAAGTAGCCCTTGAGTAGCCCTCGAGTAGCCCCTGGTAGCCCTCTGACCCAGAAAGGTTGGGGACCCCTGATCTAGGGTATAGCTAGGAGTCTCAAATCTTTCCACTGGTGATCAACACAGAGGGGGAAGGTCTTGGGTGTCTCTGGCTGAAACAGTGAGGGTACTGAGGAAGTAAGTTATTATGTAGCCCACACAATGGGCCCTTCTCAAACCCTACGACAGTGCACTTCCAAGTGTATCAGCCTAATTAGTCACACCCAGTGATTGGATACTCTTTATTAGTCACACCCAGTGATTGGATATTCCGTAGAGTTCACCAAAGAGTATCCAATCACTGTGCGTGACTAATTAGTCTGATACACTTGGAAGTGCACTATCCTAGGTTTTGAGAAGGGCCCAGAGTCTGTGTAATAGTATAGGTTACAGTGCAAGGCCAATGTGTGTTTGTTATGCATGGGCCTCGTGCTGTTAATGGTGTATTGATGATGTGCATGCTGTGTGTGTGTGTGAGAGACATTTGTGGCGTGTGTGTGTCCTTTGTTAGTTAGTTGTGTTTTCATTTAATTATCATAGAGTGGACCTAACAGACTCTTTATTGGGTTTATGATGGAGAGAGTGTGTGAGTGAATGAGTGAGTAATCCGACTAACCCAGCGAACACAAGTGAACTTTACTCCAATGAAGTGCATCTCTGAGACACAGACACAGACACAGACAGACACACACCGTCTATTTCAGGATTGCTTGATGGACTAGAAGCACCATTCACAGTACTAGTATGTGTGTGTGTGTAACCTGGACAAACCTGGGTGGTATGGGAACTAATGTTACCACTCCGGTCCTGTCCCGAACCTGTGTGTGGGTGTGTGTGGGTGTGTGTGGGTGTGTGTGTGTGTGTGTGTGTGTGTGAGTGTGTGTGTGTGTGTGTGTGTGTGCGTGCGTGTGCGTGTGCGTGTGCGCGTGCGCGTGTGCGTGTGACAGAGAGTGTGTGTGTGACAGAGAGTGTGTGAGTGAATGAGTGAGTAACCTCACTTAATCTCACTGACCCAGCGTACACAAGTGAACTCTACTCCCATGCACTGCACCTCAGTGACACACACACACACACACACACACACACACACTCACTCACTCACTCACTCACTCACTCACTCACTCATACACACACATAATTACACTCACGCTTACAAATTCAACACACACACACACACACACACACACACACACACACACACACACACAATTACACTCACGCTTACAAATTCAACACACACACACACATACACACACTCTCTCAGCTTGGCTTGTTGTTGTGCTGTCTATTTCAGGATAGTTGGATGGACTCACTAGACTCACTAGAGCCCCCTTCACAGTAGAGCTGTGTGCTCGGTTGCCCAGGTAATCACTACCATAACCAGGTCATGAGCCATTGTCTGCCGTGTGTGTGTGTGTGTGTGTGTGTGTGTCTGTCTGTCTGTGTGTGTCCTTCAAGCACCTTGAGGGTCAGGCAGAACGGGCCTTGAACCTGCAACCTTCTGGTTGCCAAAACAGGCTCCTCTCCCAACTGAGCCACCACTGCCATGAGCCATTGTTGTGTGTGTGTGTGTGTGCGCGCATGCCTGCGTGCGTGCCTGCGTGCCTGCGTGCGTGCGTGCCATGTTTCTGTACACATCTTTGGTTAACGTCCATGACCCATGTGTGTGTGTGTGTGTGTGTGCGTGCCATGTTTCTGTACACATCTTTGATTAACGTCTCATTGTTTACATTTGTGTGCAACATATTCGGGTCTTGGTGAATGTGCCTGTTTGATTAGCATCTTAATCGACCAATAAGCAGAGAGCACGTGTCAGTCAGACTCATTACATTGCATTACACTCAACTGACTCTTTTATCCAAAGCGACTTTACGGTTATTTAAAGGGTATTGTTTACAGTCCCCCTCTGATCTAAATCCCATCTCCTTAACCATTAGGCCAGTACTGTACATGCGAGTTGTGGTGCTGGTAGTGGCTGGCTTCAATGTGAACAAATGTGAACGAAGCGATTGTTTTGAACGTCTCCTAGACGTGAATGATTATTTTCATTGTATGTTCGGGGTAAAAGTATTGATGCTCGTTATCGGGAAGTACAGGAAGAAATGTACTCATACTCATATCGGTTTTCAAAAAAAGTGGTAGTGTGAATGTGCCTGTTTGATCAGCATCTCATTTTACCAATAAATAGAGACGGCCTGTCGACATGAATTGTGTTTATGGCGTCAATAGTAGTAAGTGTTGTGGCATTAGCTTTACTAGGTTAACTTACTAGGTTTCCAATGGAAAATTGCATTGCAACCAAGTAAGTAGCTAAATTAGATAGCATGATGCACGATGTTGTCGAGAAACGCACCCCAGCCAGAATTCTCATATGCCATGCCATGTTCTTAACACGGAATAAATACTAACAAAAAGCTTATTTAGCTTATCGTTACTATTCAGTGTTTCCCACAGAAATTTCGGAAACTATGGGGGCAGCCGGGATTTTTTTTCCGGGTGGGGGGGGGGGTGGTGTGTCTTTTCACGCGGGCCTTTAGGGGGGGGGTTGTATTTACGCAGCGTAAATGCAAAACGGCAAAACAATGAGTACAGTATGACATTGGCGCATGGAGAAACTATAGGCCTACATTTCAGCCATTTATATTTTGAGAAATAAGGCTACATAAGATTTTACCCATGACATGTATAATAGTAGTACATAAAAAAATAAAAATGCAGTACAGTGATTCATTTGTGTTTACAACACAGTTTCATTCGTCCCTCATGCAGGGGTCTATGTAATGAAAAAAATAATAAAACAAAATAGGAGCAAAGGTAAGAATTTAAGAGCACTGTGAAATTGTTAACGCATAGACAAAAAGGGTCTAAGAGGGTAGGCTATGCCTTTTCCCCCACACACACATAGGCGTACACATTCAAGCGACTTTGAGAATCATGAAATTATCATTATTATTACACGAGGGGTGCTGACAGGGCTGGACTGGGATCTGAAAAGGGCCCGGGCAATTTTTGACTCCTGAGGGCCCAGTGCCTCTATCAGTATATCGGTATCGGTATATGATGATATTGTCTCGGCGTATATATACAGACATATAATGTATGTATAATGTATAGGCCTTTATATGGTGGTCATGTTTTTGTTACACAGAAGATATTCTTGCCCACTGGACCTGGGCTGAAAGGAAGAAAAAAAGCTGCTGTGCACCATGTTCCCTTCATACTGCTTCTGAAGTTCTGAGTAGCCTATGTTGAGGGTAGGAGATAGAGAGAGGAGGACAACTAACTTTATTTTCCTGATTATGAGCCCTGACCAGTGAATCTCAATATAAAAAAGTATCCATACCATTTTTCTAAAGCAAAAACTGAAAATGGGTCCCACAGACCCAAACACATTAAGAGTGGAGTGTCACAATGGGAGTTTCCCAGGTGGGCTTTCAAAGCAATATATAAGCAATATAATACACCAAATCTAATAATGATAATAAAATCTAGTAAAAATAATAATTGCCTAGGTTGAATGTCAAATTGCTCTAGTTCATACAGTCAGTGAGCCTGCTTACTAAATGGCATGTTAACAACACGCCCCCCTTTACCAACGCGAAAACCAAAAGTTGTTATCTAGGCATGAACTGTAATGCCGCTTGAGACTCATCAAAAGAGGCTCGGATTGTCAACGTCTGACAAGTGGGGTTTTTTCGGAAACTCGCCATTTTTTCACCACAGCAAAACCAAGTCGTATCGCTTAGACTTCCAACATAGCTTACACACTGCAATGCCAACAACAACACAAATAGCTAAAGTGTTCACAACAGGTCATGTGAGCGCGTGTAGCGATTCCCTAACAATGGGAACGGCTGGTCAGCGTCTTACTTATCCATCTAAGAGGCAGATAATACTCAGATGTCTTGATCATGACGTGACATGACATTAGGGGAAAAATACAAAAATGCATTTTGTATAAAATCGTAGTTGCACAAAACTGCGACAAGCAGAATAGTAAAAAAAAAAAAAAAGAAAGAAAGAAAAAAAAAAAGATATTGTAGGGTTTGGGAAAGGGCGGGGATGCGCCATTGCGACGTAATTAACATGCTATTACAAGACACAGTACACATGTCGTCCGTGTGACAGCCGACACATTAAAAGAAATGGCTACAAGAAGTTCATGAAAATAAATCTACATATTTGTTACTGATTTGAGCGAGTGAAGAGGGACGACAACTTAAGTTTCATGCGGAAAAACGCCGAAGCCAGCTAGATCTAGAGTAGAGCAGGGCACGACGCATAACTACACAGCACACATCACGGCCTTGTGACAAGACAAATGAAAGATTTCTATGCTGGCATTACACCATTACAAGAGAAGGGCAGGGAAAGGCATCAAAATGAGTACATGTTTGCGAGTGATTTGATGAAGTCAGGATGACAACTTGGTCCCAGGCAAGAGAAACGAAGCAGCGCATAGTTATCACCAGACGGTAGGCCTATGGGTAATAGAGGTAACCAAACTTACACTGCATTAGCTAGAGGGTGTGCTCGGGTGAAGACTAACCTCAATCCCTGAGTCACGTCTCGTCTCCCGTCTCCTCATCTGTTCTTCCCCTGCTCGAACCCTCTCCTACACCTACACCACCTCCTCCTCCTCTTCATTATCCAGCACCACCTGTCCGCTCGCGGCCCCAGTGTACCAACCTATCGAGCCGTCCAGCAGTGGTTCCTCAATCCCCACCTCCGACGGGCCGAACCACATTAGCTCGACCTTATGTTTTTAGTTTTAAACAACTTGTCAGTGATTTTAGCACATTTGCCGCGTCCAATTTAGGGTATGTGTTATCTTTTGCGCTTGTCATGTAGCCACTCTTCTTTCTCAATGTTGCGTCCTATCGTCCACCAGAGTTTTAAGCCAGGTGGTCGTCAACTACTATTGAGGGGATGATTAGTTTTGTCAAGTGGGGGTCTATAGGGAGGGGCGGGCCTTAGATAACCGAAGTGTTTCATTGGACTAGCCCAATGTGCATAAGAAGAAGCATCCAATGGGCGAAGGAAATCGTAATTCATTAACAAAAACGGAAATCGTAAAAAAAAAAAAAGTTAATTTTTTTTTTTTTTTTTTTACATTTTCGGAAACTATGGCGGCCAAATTTAAACTATGGCGGGCCGCCATAGTTTCCTCAATGTATGGGAAACACTGCTGTGTGTGTGTGTGTGTGTGTGTGTGTGTGTGTGTGTGTGTGTGTGCGCGCTGCATGAGCTGTGTCAGGTAGCAGTGTGTTTTTGAGTAGATTCTTACTGAGGCCATTCCATTAGAAATGCCACCCAGACAGACACTGAAACAACTGGAGGGCACAAACGGAGAAAACACACACACACACACACACACACACACACACACACACACACACACACACACACACACACACACACACACACACACACACACACACACACACACACAATAAAATAAATGACTTCTTCTGTTCTTCCTCTATTTCTGTGGTGTATTGCCTCAGGGAGAGAGTGAATCACGCTGCTATGCTCTTCTAGCTGCTGTGTGTGTGTGTGTGTGTGTGTGTGTGTGTGTGTGTGTGTGTGTGTGTTCTAGCTGTTGTTGCTGAGAGAGGATGTTGCTTCCATTGCCCTTACTGTTCCTGCCTCCTCCTCTTCCTCCTCCTGCTCCTCCTCCTCTTCCTCCTCCTTTTCCACCTCCTCTTCCTCCTCATCCTCTTCCTCCTCATCTTCCTCTTACTCTTACTCTTCCTCCTCCTCTTCCTCCTCATCCTCTTCCTCCTCATCTTCCTCTTACTCTTACTCTTCCTCCTCCTTTTCCTTCACCTTCCCACAATTCATCTCTGTTATTAGACAGAGACATCATCCTGTCCTATCCTTTTCCTCCTCTTTCTCATCCACATCTTTCTCTTCTTCCTCTTCCTCCTCATCTTCCTCTTACTCTTACTCTTCCTCCTCTTCCTCCTCCTCCTCTTCCTCCTCTTCCTCATCTTCCTCTTACTCTTCCTCTTCCTTCACCTTCCCACAATTCATCTCTGTTATTAGACAGACATTATCCTGTCCTATCCTTTTCCTCCTCTTCATCCTCCTCCTCCTCCTCTTCATCTTCTTCCTCCTCCTCCTCATCTTCATCTTCTTCCTCCTCATCTTCCTCCTCATCTTCCTTTTCCTCCTCCTCTTCATCCTCCTCATCTTCCTCCTCCTCCTCCTCTTCCTCTTCCTCCTCCTCCTCCTTTACCTTTCTTCCCACAATTCCTCTCTGTTATCATCCTGTCTCCCGCCCTCCCTTGTGCTTGTGGCCTTGTGATGACATCACAAGACGTCATTGACGACAGAAGTTTAATTCTATTGGTGCCTTCACGATTTCGGGACCTCTCGAGACAGCTGACGACACTGCTCATGTGACAACAGAGTTCTGGACTTTGGCGCGTGAACGCCACTGATCCCGGAACAATCGGGATTCATGCGTCTTTTGTTTTGGTTGTCTTTTCTTTTTTTCACCTCCACACCCACGACATATCATTTTAGCTTAAGTTGGCTAAATTAAACAGTCAGAGACCAGCATGACTGACATATGTGCATCTGCAATTGAATGACATCAACTGGTGTTGTTGATAGTGATTACAAGATGATATTTTAGCATTTATGATACTGTTTACATGCTAGTTCCATGCATGGGCGCCATGTTGATGATGCGTGTGTCGTCACACAAAACATAAGCTCGGGAACTCGTTGTTGTATACTTCCGCCTGAGATCAACCTCGATAATTATCGATCTGACATTGCGTCACCAAATGTTCACACCCACTTTCCTGAAGTTTTAGGTTGGCTTTCTTGGGATTCTCGACTTTTTGAACGAGCTATATATCTCGCAAAGTGCTATTCAAAGGCCCTTTTCTCATTTGCTTTCTCGATGTTGAATGGGGAAAAGTCCAGCAAAAGTTGTTCTGGCTAGGCCGGAAGCAGGGAAAACTTGATTGCTTGCTCCATGGAGTTGGGCTCTCTGTGCTGTCATTTCTCCACTTGTGTCTGCTGGTTAGTCCCACATGTCTACCACTCAGATGTGTGTGTGTGTCTGTGTGTGTATATGATGTATAGTTAGTTAAGCATACAGTTTAGCAGCATGAAAAGCATAACAACCGGCAACCTAGCCTGGTGAACCAGCACCACCCGCTGGACGGCAAAATGTTTTGTCTACGGGTGGGTCTGGCCTCGCATAATGATTCAATGAAGCCAGAATGCCATGAATCTGGCAAACCAATTACAACGCAAAGATGTGTTTTGAATCAAAGCGGGCAGGGTTTTGAGGGAAGGTTGTTCTCATCAACAATCTTCGGATGTATTATGCATCGAGGCCAGACTAAATTAGACATCCACATTTAGTCTGGTTTATCAGGCTACCGTAAACCTATTCATTACGACATGCACACTATGCAGTATGATACAATACCAGAGAAAAATGCAGCGATTTTATTTTCGATTCTTAAAGGGACACTGTGCAGGAAATGGTCCAAAAAGGTACTGCAACTATGCTGCTCATTGAAACTGGGCTTCCTATTGCCAACTTTGATCTTTACATGAAAGTTTACTAAGTTATAAACAAATATTTTCTAGTATGGTCCAAGTACAGTCATTTTTGCAGCTAAAAATTGCTATTTTTGGAAATTCAAAATGGCGGACCATGGAGAAGATCCCCCTTTTCATGTATGAAAAGTGCAATTTTTCCAGTCATAATGAATACTTTGATGCTGGTGGTAAGTTCAAGAAGTATCGTGAAGGAGTTAGCCAGAGGAAATGGGACCTGGATAGGAAAACTGAACAAAGTGTACAATGTACATAGATGTGTGTGTGTGTGTGTGTGTGTGTGTGTGTGTGTGTGTGTGTGTGTGTGTGTGTGTGTGTGTGTGTGTGTGTCTGTGTGTGTCTGTGTGTGTGTGTGTGTGTGTGTGTGTGTGTGTGTGTGTGTGTGTGTGTGTGTGTGTGTGTGAGAGAGAGAGAATCCAGGTGTTGTAGTTCTGCATGTCTTGTCTTAGTGCTGCAGGTTAGAGTGACACCTGGTCTCAATGCTCAACCCCATTATGACCTACCATCTCTCTCTCTTTCTTTCTTTCTTTCTTTCTTTCTTTCTTTCTTTCTTTCTTGCTTGCTTGCTTTCTTTCTTGCTTGCTTTCTTTCTTTCTTTCTTTCTCACTGTCTGTCTTTATTTCTCACTGTCTCACTGTTTTGAAATAGCGAGGGAGCTAAAGTGTGTCATGTTACAAGAAGAATCGAGATGAGTAGCACTAGATATTAAGATGATGAGACTGTATGTGTGTGTGTGAGTGAGAGAGAGAGACAGAGACAGAGACAGAGACAGATAAGCTGAACATGAAATGTCAAGTGTGTGCACTGGAACAGTGTGTGTGTGTGTGTGTGTGATGAGAGAGAGAGAGAGAGAGAGATGCGTAGGGGTGTGTGTGTGTGTGTGTGTGTGTGTGTGTGTGTGTGTGTGTGTGTGTGTGTGTGTGTGTGTGTGTGTGTGTGTGTGTGTGAGGAAGAGAGATGCGTAGGGGTGTGTGTGTGTGTGTGTGTGTGTGTGTGTGTGTGTGTGTGTGTGTGTGTGTGTGTGTGTGTGAGAGAGAGAGTGTTAGAGAAATGCGTAGGGGCGTGTGTGTGTGTGTGTGTGTGAGAGAGTAGAGAGATGCGTAGGGGCGTAACAGTTGTGTGTGTGAGAGGAAGAGAGATGCGTAGGGGCGTGTGTGTGTGAGAGTTAGAGAAATGCGTAGGTGTGTGTGTGTGTGTGAGAGAGTGGAGAGATGCGTAGGGACATGTGTGTGTGTGTGTGTGTGTGTGTGTGTGTGTGTGTGTGTGTGTGTGTGTGTGTGTGTGTGTGAGAGAGAGAGTTAGAGAGATGCGTAGGGGCGTGTATGAGAGTTGTGTGACAGGACAAGTTCAGACATGGCAACGAGAAACCCAGAAAAACCATCATCACTGCTGCTCACATCTCTCTCTGTTACACACACACGCACGCACGCACACACACACACACACACACACACACACACACACACACACACACACACACACACACACATACACACACACACACACACACACACACACACGGCACACAATTAAGAGACGTGGGTTGTGAGCGATTGATTTTAATGAAACCGAAAGAGTCTTGTCACACTCGGTTACCCCAGTTGGCCTGCTGAGATCGTGTGTGTGAGTGTGTCTGTGTGTGTCAGTGTGCCAGTGTGTTTGTATCTGTGATTGTGTGTGTCATGTGTGTGTATCAGTGATTTTGTGTGTGTGTGTGAGCAAGCAGGCGATGTGAGCTTCTAACCCTTGCATGCACACAGTCAGGGTGTGTGTGTGTGTGTGTGTGTGTGTGTTGCCCTCATATTTCCAGAGTGATAGTCATGTGGTGAAGGGTGCTGATGAAGATGTGATGCATGCGGGGGCATTCTCTGGCCCTCAGGGTGTGTGTGGGGGTGTGTGTGTGTGTGTGTGTGTGTGTGTGTGCGTGTGCGCCCGCGGCCTCAGCCGGTGTGTGTGCGTGTGTCCTCAGACGATGTGTTTTTGTGTGTTTGTGTGTGTGTGTGTGTGTGTGTGTGTGTGTGTGAATGCGCGCCCTCAGCCGCTGTGTTTGTGTGTGTGCGTGTGTGTGTGCGTGCGTGCGTGCGTGCACAGTATGATGCTGAGGTGATGCTGATTTTTGTGTGTGTCTGTCGGTCTATCGCTTTGTAAATGTGGGTATTTGGCTTTGGGTAGTATTTTGAGTATTTTATTTTTTACACACTGAAGACATTTAAAAAAAACCTTGTACTGGTCAGTGACTAAATTAGCTTAAATAGGTCTCTCTCTCTCTCTCTCTCTCTCTCTCTCTCTCTCTCTCTCTCTCTCTCTCTCTCTCTATCTCTCTCTCGCTCTCTCTCTCTCTCTCTCTCTCTCTCTCTCTCTCTCTGCCTCCAGCTCTGACTTTCTTTTCTCTTCCTTTGTCACTTTCCAGTCTGTCTTTTCTCTTTTTGTCTTTTTCTCGTCCTCCCTTTTGTTACACACACACACACACACACACACACACACACACACACACACACACACACACACACACACACACACACACACCCTGTGTTGCTTGTTCCAGGGTCACCTTTAAGCAGATGGTGTAGGCTAGGCGTGTGTGTGTGTGTGTGTGTGTGTGTGTGTGTGTGTGTGTGTGTGTGTGTGTGTGTGTGTGTGTGTGTGTGTGTGTGTGTGTGTGTGTGTGTGTGTGTGTGTGTGTGTGTGTGAGAGAGAGACAGTTGGAGTACTGTTGATACTTTTCGTGCCTCTGAGTGACTCATCTGTGCCATTCTAACTCACACACTTTTTCAGACACACACTTTTTCACACTCGTGTAAACTTACTGTATACTGTGTACAAATGACATACGTGCGTAAGCTTAAACACCAAACAAAAAGAGCAAGGTACTGTATGTTTGTGTGTGTGTGTGTGTGAGTCTGTCTTTATGCGTGTGTGTGTTTGAGTTGATTTACTATACTATATAGATTACTGACTTATATAAAAATTTATCCAAAAGTGAGCGGCACGGTGTGTGTGTGTGTGTCTCTCTCTCTCTCTCTCTCTCTCTCTCTCTCTCTCTCTCTCTCTCTCTCTCTCTCTCTCTCTCTCTCTCTGTATGGATGTGTGTGTGTGTGTGTGTG